>NW_020270545.1:918672-932267 GCF_002803265.2 Melanaphis sacchari
ACTGATGGCCGTTCAGTTACATTGATGCTAATATCAGCTATAATCTTAGATTGAAATACGGTTTGCTGCAATAGCTAAGGGTACTGAAATTGCATTAGAACAAATTTCAAATTTTAACTCTTGTAGTATGCGCATGCGCAATACAAATTTTTAAATTGCAACACCTATTTTTGTCACCGGATATGGATAAGATTATTTTATTCTAAGTAATTTTGATCCGTGACCATAGTTCTAAACCTAAATGAATGAGTTACACCTTTCGAAATTTTAAAATAACATTAAATTTTCAGATTTTCAAAACATTTATTGTTTTAAATTTGAATTAGTGATTTTCATAGATTTAATAAAGAATGAAGTGAAATTAAATAAAAATACTCCCGTTACATTGTTTGACTTATGTTTATTTTTATCTAATAAAATGTTCAAATTTCTTCCGTTTTCTAAACACATTTCAATCGTACGACTCACTTCTCTATATAGTTGCTGCAAAATTTGTTCTTTTGTTAATTGTCTGCACGCTACCGTTATTTTATTTTAAATCTGTAGTTGCTGGTGGATCTATAACAACAGTCTTTAAAGACCACCATATCTAATGGTGTTAGATCAGGTGACCGTGGGGGCATTCCACTTTGGCCCCGTAGAGTTCATCCATCGATTTCTAAACATTTCATTAACTGTTGTTATAATAATGGCATTTGAGCAGGTACTCCATCCTGTTGAAAAATAAGTTTGACGAGTAATAAAGATCTTCCACATCATCGGTAACGCAAGTAAGAATCTGAATAACGTCTTCCTTTTAGGTCAGAAACATGTAACGGGTATTTTTATTTAATTTCTACTTCACATTCTTTATTAAATCTATGAAAAATCACTCAATTCAAATTTAAAACATAAATGTTTTGTTAAAATCGAAAATTTGTTATTTCATTGTAAAAGGTGTAACTCATTCAATTTTAGGATTTAGAACTATAGTCAATGGATCAAAGACTTGCAGAAATAAAATAATGATCATATCCGGACAAAAATAGGTGTTGCAATTTAAAATTGTATTGCCATGCGCATACTACTAGCAAGTAAAAATTTGAAATTTGTCCTTAAATGTACCTTCAGTACCCTTAGCTATTGCAGCAAACCGTATTTCAATCTCTAAGAATTATAGGGCTGAGATATTTAGTGGTACATTTAAAACGGGACACACTGTATATCTTACCTAATAAGTAATTAGTATTCAAAAATCATCATATCAGATTACGAAATCACAGAATCAATATTGATACAAAATTATCTAAAAATAAAGTTCCTAAATATTATAGATTTTTATTATTGTACTTACTTTTCTGTTATGTTAATTACAATGCATTCAATTGTTTAACTAAAATAATTTTTTTCTCCGAGAGTTATGCAATACATTAGACTAGCCCATTCAAAATGTCTGGCTATGCCACTTGTTCTAGATACCATGGAAATTCACATCGATATTTCAGATCAACATTTTAATATATACTAGAAGCGCGTATGTAAATAATTCTCCTTTGTTACATAGACCGTATATTATTCAATGTCAACTGGTAATTTAGAATAAGTCGTTTAGGCATTCATTTATTTAATCTACTGTTACTTCACAGATAAATGTGAATTTTCACTTCGAAATGAATTATTTTAACATACACCTTTTCTCAAAAAATTAATTAAAAATTCCACCACCATTTTCTGTTAATTGTTAAACTACTTCTCATGTAGGCGTTTTTCTTTTACCAAATTGCATTCTTCTGTCAGAGTTGACACCAGATGAATTTAGTAAAGAGTTATTTCACGTTCAAACGAAATGTTTATAATAAATTCATATAAATCACACAATTCAATTGAAAATGGTAAACAAATCATTATTGTAATAATAATCTATGTTCCTGTAACGGACGTCATAAATAAAACGTATATAAAAAATTACTATGCCATATTATGATTAAAACAATACAAGATATAGTATTGTTGTATTTAAAATTAAAGATATTGAAATAGCTGTAGGTAAATATTAATAACTATTAAATGTTTATGCAATATAATGGTCAGTTAATATGATTACAAATACTTTGAGTTTGTAGATAATACAAATTAAAATTTAATAACGAGTAGTCTATTGAAATTAATTTATTTTTCAATAGTATTTGAGTGTTTCAATCAAAATACTATGCTGATATTTATTTATGAACAAAGTTAAAATTCTTTAAATGTATTACTATAGTGCTCAGACAATCAAACAATGAAAAGATTTAATGTATCGTTAAAGAAGTTGCAGTGTAGGTACTAAATTTTAAAAATTGCATTCAAATTTTAATTTTAATTCCATTTCTTATGAAAACACAAAGATTAATCTAAAATTAAATATTCATTATACTTTAGGTAGATCCGATGCCCAGTGGGTTTTAAATTACAACTATTGTTTGTTAACTTATAAGTGAATTTATAGTTATTTTATGACCACATTTTTTAAATTAATTATTTTTTATAAAGTTTAAAAAAGACAAATATAAATATTAAGTCGAATCTGAATTTTACATCTATACTAAAATTACTATTCAAAATGTTAACACTAATATATAATTTACGATTATTTTTTATTTTACTTTAATTATTATAATACTGAAAATCGAAGAATTAAGAAAAAAATAATTAATATCTGTCTAAAATTATTTTATATTGTTTGAGTCAAATTTAATATTTAAACTAGGTATTAAACACAACATTAAATTTTGAATAATAATCTTTCAACATTATATAAAAAAATACAAAATGTGTTTCTGTTTTAATATACAATTTGTCTTATCTTTAACAAAAAAAAAAAAATTTCTGGCGGAGAAGTGATTTTCACATGTGTACAAATTAAATATTAATGTAAATATTTAATTTAGAGTGCATTTTAGATTGAACCACCGTGTATTAGTATAGTAATATCGTAAAACAATAAAAATTAACGGCACCTGTGGTCACGTACAAATAATTTTTACGAAACGGATTCAAAAATATAAGACAGACCAACAAACGATAATTAAACTTTAACTCGATGGATGGCAGTGGTCGTCGTTGACTGTTGCGCGTAATTTGTTCGCAACTACTAAAGTTATATATTATTGACTTAGGTGTACAGTTGCAATTTCCATGATTCCCATTAATTTGGTTCAACAGTACAAGCCCTGGAATATCGTAATAGAAAATCGTCATTATATTATAATAGTACACATAAATCGTTGACAATACTCGTATATTATATTATTTTCATTTAATGTAAAAAATAAAAAAGATTAATCAATATTTTTATTTTATCAATAACTGGAACCACTTTCAACTCAAACAATCAAATTATTATTGTTTTATAATTTTTCTGGATTTTCGCGTTATTTATTATCCACTGTTAAACCTAATTAATTTCTCTGAATATCAAATATATATATATATTTCGGAATCATCTATATAAAGCGCTATTCTGAAGTGTTCCAGAAAACCTACGAACATTAGAACCCTTACATTTAAGCTCGTGATTGATTGGTGATTCGTTACGAATGAAAATGCACATTAGTCAACTGCCACCTAACCTAATTTTGTTTGGACTGTGTGCGAATGGATTATTGTGTCTTCGACAAATGTTTTTTGTTGAACTTTTTAGGCTTTAGAAAACACGGCTTGGAATGAATAATTAAAAATGATTAATAATGTACATAATAATAATGGTACATTATGTTTATTGACGTACGTTTGATGATTTTTCGAATATTATTATCAGCTCAATAATTGTCAATACATTATGCAATGGATTTGTTTTTGAATACCTTTATAATTACTATTCATTAGGTCCTTTATTACCACAAGTTTATTGTAACTTTAGAGTTTAGATTAATAAGTAGTGTAAGTCTTGCTATTAGATTTTGGTCGCGTGTTCCATTGGTTAGCAGTCCGTTTAACCGTATTTGTCGAACGACGTGACTAAATTGCTAGTTCACCGTTCGTACAATTAGGCGTAACAATATACATATATTATATTATCAGCTTAAATCAATTGTTTTTCTATCAATTTTTTGATTATTTTTTTTAATTTTTAATAACTAAGAATAGAAAATTGAGGTTTTTTTTAAAAAACGTATAAAATTAAAGTAGTACGGGTACATTTTAAAATTAATGTTTTTTATTCAGATATATACATCTAAATTTTGATAGAATGATCATGTGCAAATATTATTATATAAGAAAAACCGCTTATACCTTTAACTTTGAAAGTAGTTTCAGGTAGTGAACCTGACCTAGATGGTATTTTGGTTGATTAATTTACTTTCAAGTATTCCAATTATTGACTTAAAAACATATTGCGAATATATTGTATAATTCAGAATAAATATCCCAGCACTCCGTAAACAAAAACACTATAATATAGAAGTCGAACCTTTAGTTAATTACATTTATCTGAATACTATGGTTATACAAAATTACAATATAGTTACTTTTTAGAATGGTTTTAAGTCAAAAATCTGAATTTTGAGTGCTCGACCAATCTATCACTTGGCATAAGAATAATAAACTTATTTGAAAAGTTTGACTTGGGTTAAAAATTACTTAATATTCTTTTAATTTTGTTTGAAATTAACATTTTTTTATACAAGTTGCTAGGCCAATAGAATTGAAAATCTTTAATAAGTCTTATTAATATTATTTTGTCTGAACTCCAGTTATATTATAAAGTAAGTGGCTTTCTAAAATATCTACTGAAAGTGATTAAAATTTATGACGTAAAATGACGTGTTACTATGCTATATATGTATTTTTAAAGAGAAGACAGAAATAGTAGTGATCCATGTTTATGTTGGTACAATAGTTTATGGTAAAACTATGTTCTCCAAGTTTTAATTTATAATGGTTTTGTATCAACAAAATTCTCAACGTTCAAATTAGTTTTCATTGATTAACATCTTGAAAGTTTTCGGATGCGCTATCAGAGTCTATATTTTTGCGAGAACTGAAATAATTAATATTTAATATCATATCATATTTTAATTGTCAACGAACATCTTTAAAGTTAAATATTAGCTTGTTCACATGTATTCCATTAATTTTACAGTAAAATAAACTCGTCTAACTCGCTTAGAACCTCGAGTTTTACCAACAAGTTGTTAAAAGGTAAATAAGTAGAGTAAAGGATAGGCATTAGCTGTTTACTATATATCAAAAACCTTATGAAATTTAGTATATACATTGCAGCCAAGATTAAATAGATAACAGTTTAACTGTTATATATATATATATATATAATCATTAATCTAAATTTTTTTTATATATATTTAATAAATACATGCACACAATATAAATTATTATCAATTTGCATAATTTTAAAAAAATGGAATGGTAGAAAATATATTAATTATTACTTTAGGTTACAGCTGTGGCGAAAAGAAACGCGTTGATTTTTTTTATGACATGTTTTATTTATTATAATAATAATTATGACACATTTTGAAAAGTATACCATATACCTAGACATTTTAATTGTTTCTCGTTTAAACTATGGATTTTCCAGTTGAAAACTATTGGACAGATTTTGTAAAAAATATACAATTAACATTCTTTTATATAGACAATACTTAATTTATCTGTTCCCAATACTGTAAAATTTAAATCAGTATGGACCAATAGAGTACCTAAAACAAAATATTTCAAAATCAGTGTAAAGTATACCCTATCAATATTTCGCTTTTTATATTTTACAATCAATATACCAATTGCGCAGCTTTTCAGTTTTACCCTAGGAAATGAAAACGTTTTGATCCAAACTAAAAATTAAAAACTTTTATTTTTATTGACTAATTTAATATTTATATTGAAAAAAAAAAATTATTATTGTATTAAAAATAGTAATTAGTCGATTTTTAAGCAATATTTCATATCTAAATCGATACATCATTACACCAAGTATGAATTTTAGCAATATCTAGATGAAACCAAGGTTTCATTATCGATATTTTTTAGTATAATTTGTTCGTTGTATTCAAAAATAATTTTAATATTTTGTAAATGGAATAAGAGGTAACACAATATTATGATGGTAATATAGATTCTTTTACATATAATTACGTATTATAATTTGTAATTTATTTTAACTATACTTTTAATAAGTGTTCATTTTTATGATTATATTATCTAAGTAGAGTATCTTAAGCTGTTTTAAATAAATAAATATTCTTTTCCCATATTTTTTAACTATAAAAGACAATCGTGAGTTATCTATTTTAAGGCTGATAATTACCAAGCGCAATTATTGTTATAAACTCGCATGAACTAGCTGTTCACACATTAAATTCAAAAATAGTTTTTTCATAAATAATTATTAATAATAAATCGTATAAAACACATATTGACTTAATTGTGTCTTTGCGAGTAAGTGAGTGATATTACAATGACACTCTGTAAATATATATTACTGTATTCAATTTACAAAATATAAAAAATAATCAATTAAAATCAGGTTAGTAAGATTATAATATGTGTGACGCATTCGAATTAGTCTATATCAATATAAATTGATGTTCATTTAAAAATTATTTATATTATAATATTTTGTTTTTGCATATTATAACAAATCGCATTCTTTGGTCGAATGTAAATACTGATAAGTAAGCATTGTTCATAAATAAGCAAAATTCAAATGGTCATATAATATTGTAAACATTTTAATATTTACAGTTACAAAATATGATTTAAGGATTTCGTTTGTACGATTATATTATTTCATTGTCATTTATTTTTTTAAAACACAAAATAATCTGAAAAAGAAAAATATCAACGGAACTTGTAAAAAACATTATACATATTTGAAAAAAAGCATATTTTTTTAAGAATGATGACGTTTTATAAGAATTGATTTTATGCATTGTAGATAATTACAGGGAATAAAAACGAATGATAAGTTAAATTCCACGTTCTATACTTCAAAAACAGCTTTCAACAAATTATATCGTTATGAGTTATGATTTATTCATGCCTGCGGGTCTATACTGAATGGTTTAATAATACAACATTGAGACGATCATAATTATAACATGTCGGAACTTAAATAATTACCTAACCATAGCTGTTAACGTCCTACTGAAATCACGAATGAACAAAACCCACGCAGATTAATTATTTTGAACAATATGTTTATATTTTTATACAATATACTTGTACTTAAACTGTGAGCTTGTGTATGAAAATCATTTATAACACATTGTTTGATAACAATAATATTTCAATGTATTTTACATATTATATTCATGAAACATTGCAATTGATTAAGTCACAATAATGCGTCTTCCGTTTTATCGTAATTATAATAATCCAATTTAAAATTCTGAATGGATTTATGATTTAAATTACATTTAATATAGATCGTTAATTAATAAGATATTATCTTTGTGTGCTAGAAATAATGTAAAATATACACTATTAAATTTTTAACTTTTATTTACTATACATGTATATTACGTAGAGTTGTTAAGTACTTGAGTAAAAGTATTTTAATAAAAATATTCAAATATACTTTTTTTAATATTTAAGTATTTTTTTAAATACATTTTATAGAAAATATTTAAGTAGCTAGCAAACTTTATATTACAGTAGGTACTTAACGAGAATATCCTATTGGTTGCACAATGTTGTTTAATAATCATTATAATTTTTATCTACCCGAATAGTAAAAAATATAATATTAGAATTTTCTAATAATTAATTGAACAATTTCAATTAAATTATGTTTACTTCAGTGGTTATATAGGTATAAGATTAATGATTTTAGGTAGTTTGACTAAATTATTACAATGATATTTTAATAAATGAATATATTTTTCTGTTATCGTTTTGCAACCATCATCAATGTATGTAATAACTCCAATCATTAAAAATAAATAAAAATTGTTTAAATTGAAAAAAAAATTATTTTATCGAAGCCCAATGGTTTTACTGAGTATTTATTAGAAGTAATTGGTATTTAATAATCAATAACAATGAACAAATACAAATCATCTACAATAACTTGTATTGTATTTATAAAAATTATAAATACATTTTTTTTTTTTTATTCATGTTTATTACTTTTAATATTATCAATCGACAAATGTCTTATTTTTTAGAAATATATAAAAACATACGAATAAGCAACATAACCACATTAATAAGAAATATTTATTTATTTTTTTAAGCAGAACTTTTTATCAGGGCTTGCATTTGAAAAAAATATTTTGTAATAAATTATTTACAATTAAAACGTTATACAAATTTTGAGTTTATCATTATTCAGAATTAAAACGTTATTCAACTTTTGCGCTTATCGTTATTCAGAATTAAAATTTTTAGCATATTTTTTTAATTTATAACTATTAAATAATTGGAAATCAATTATTTCTTTTTATGATATACTATATATAACGTTTTGCGTTATGTTTTGTTTAATGATATATCATATATTTTGTTAATCGTTATGTTTTATTTTGTGTTATATAATTATTTATGTTTATCGTTTTCAGTTATAAT
The DNA here is from genome assembly GCF_002803265.2 of Melanaphis sacchari. Taxonomy (NCBI): domain Eukaryota; kingdom Metazoa; phylum Arthropoda; class Insecta; order Hemiptera; family Aphididae; genus Melanaphis; species Melanaphis sacchari. Next base: position 927,220 of record NW_020270545.1, read on the forward strand.
TATGTTTACAAATTTCAATGGTTTTTTGTCAAATATAACGTTATAATCATAACGTTATTACGAAGTTTACAAGCCCTGCTTTTTATACAAAATATGCATTTTTTGGACTAATCTTACCATCTTTCATTTGATTATTCAAAGCATATAGTGTATAATAAAAAAAATTACCTATTTAAATGAGTATAACTCAATTGTACATTAAATGTTGAGTGAGTAACTATTTTAGCCTTTGGATGTATCAATACTGTATCAAATTTCAATTCATTGATAGGTATATCATTATATATGAAAAACGATTCTAATCGGAAACAGTCTATCAGTCTATAATTATCAAATGATAATGTTTGTTTGATATAATTATTAGTTATTTATTATACTTTTAGTATTATAGTAGGTTGATATAATTTTTTCTAAAATATTGCATTTATTATATTATAAGTACTCGTATTTAACTATGATAATAATAATAATTTGTGTATATATTATATTGATACCACACTATATAAACTCACAAAATTCAACATTTAATAACATATTTCTATAAATATCGTAAAATAGTAAAAGTAGATTCATAATATCTATTAAATAATATTTTTTAAAAAATTAAGAATTGTATTGTGTAGATACAAATTCATAATAATATAAAATATATAAAAACTTAAGTATACCCACGAAAAATGTTTTTAAATAGTAATTAGATAATTGATTAATGCCCAAATTGGAACTTAAAATATCTAATATAAAAAATAATTATCTACACACACATCTTTTAGATTTTATGATAACAGTAAACCACTGATGAAAAATCTTATGCATAATTTTCAAAGCTTGGACATAAATAAAAAAATTTATTATGAATTTTTAATTACATAAAAATAATTTTTTGGAATTTTGAAGAATTTCATTAACATTATATGCTTATAAAAAATATTATGCCTATGTACTTTTCAATATTTTTTTACAGATATAAAGATCTCTTATGGTATTACATTTTCAAGTGTTTATACTATTTTTAATAGACATTTATTTAAAAAAAGAAAAAACCTAAATAAAATTTAATATTTCTCATGGTTATTGATAAATCAAAAAAAAATGTATCACATAATGAAAATGATAATATAAAAATTTGATGGAAATTTCAAGTACGAATATACTATTATTATTATTTTTTTTTTTTGCATACAATAAAATATCAAAACAAAAATAGTTTGAGGAAAAATAAATATTTTGTTGATTCCAATGTCGTAAATATTCGAACTTGAAATGCTCATACAAAATTAATTTGGCTTTCTTATAGTTTATTTTTTCACATATACGTTGAACCTGTTTATATGTTTATAAATTGCCAACTACAAAATAATTTACTAGTTTTCGTGATTTTTATACATTTCGTAAAAATTCTAACTGTTTTAATTATAAAATTTTATAACAATTATAAAAAAATTTGTGACTATAAATTTTCAATATTTTTAATTGAAAAATTAAAAATTTATGAAGAGCTTTGTATTTAATTTGTAAGAAATCTTACATAGCAAATAACTTTTAATCAACATTTATAAAAAAAAAAAACTCAAAAGTTAGTAGGTTTTTTTTAGTTATAAAATAAGTACTATGAATTTTTAAGATAAGCCTCACTAAATTACAATATTTTATTTAGATCCAATTTTATATTCAAACCGTTTTCATTTTTGAAAATTGAAGCATTAATCTACAACTCTTCGTGTACTCAAACACTAGACAAAAAATATATCATTATAAAAATCAATACATTAACCTTCGCTCAGAATCTAAAAATAAAATAAAAGTTACTATTAGAACTTTTGGTCATGTGGTTCATAAATAATCAATTTGGTAGGTAGTAGGTAGGCATCTATCAACAAAAATATCAGTATTTGTCTAGAAAAAGTCAAACAGAAAAGATAAAACTGATTTTTCGTTGAAGAAATTATATTTCTATAGCTAGGTATTCTAAAATAGGAAGCAATAGTTAGATTTATAATTGATTGTATATTGTAATTGGATTTTGTAAGGTTTAATTAAAAAATTAAAATATATATTAATATATTAATTGAATAAATTTTATGATATTTAGATTTGATTTAAGCCATGATATGAATAGTAAAGTTCAACTATTAAATTATTTACATATTATTTTGAATTTTTTATTTTTGTGTTATGCTATACATATGCTTATATGCTTATTATACATGAACCATATTATTATTTACAAATACAGGATATGACACAGGTAAGTACATGTTGATGTTGTTTCGGGTTGGGTCCAATTATTATTATAGTATTTTAAATTTATAATGACCGTTCGTCTTTATATACGACTGCTGAAAAGTCAACACTCGACTGACATCCAACAAAGGGTTTGTTAATACGATGAGTATTGAAATAAACCTTTTTTTATAGTTATCCACTAATGTTTTGATGAAGTAGCTTTATCTAAAAAATGATCTTATAGTAAATACTATAGAAACAATAATAGTTATTATCGTGTATAAAATAATATTGTAAACATTGGTGTACCACCATTTATTGTATCTAATTGAAAATACGATTTGTTTGGAATTTTACTCGCCATTTAAACAACAAAAAATTATCAAGAACTAAATATACTTTTTAATACCACATACTCCTCCTATGGCCTATAATAATATTGATTTATGGAAAATAAAAATATTCACTATTCAGTGATGGTAAGACATTTTTCTAGTTTGGATGATTGCGTATTCAGATTCCTTCTGATTATTAATACCGTTGTCAGTGATATCGAGTTTGCTTGTAAGTTCATTTTATGATAATATGAAAAACCACTTCGGTAAAAAAAATAATTTTAATTTTTCCCCTGTTTGTTGTCTGGAGCAACCGGTGGACTGGGAAGACTACGTTTCAAAGACTTTTGTTGTTACCATTCGAGGTTTGATAATGTGGAATCATTATTCATTATTCAACTACTTCAACGATCTTAACTAATTAATTTTAATTAAAGAGCGATGATTGTCGGAGCTAGAGAATTTGCAAGCATTGGGTTTGAGATTTGTTGTATATTTATATATTTTATATTAAATTGAAACAAATTAAATTATAATCCGTTAAAATTAGTGAATATTGTATAAAAATATAGCTCATAGACAACATAACGTATATGCGTACTATTCTGTTGCTCTTGAGAAACTGATTTAATTGAAGATTGGATTGAATTTTTTTTTTATCAATTCTCGAGTGTTGTGATTTCTATTGGTCAGATTTGAGGCGCTCGTTCCAAGTACCGTAAAACTATTAACGGGCTATCAAAATGCAATGATAAACATTCGAGTTGAAAAATAACAACTGTAATGTTGTTATTCAATAAATCATAAACACAAGGTATTTTTCTTTTTCGTTTTAAAATTAAATTTAAATATTTAAGTGTAATCAAACAAAAGCCAGTTGATTCTCTTTCAAAATATTCATACTAATAATGTATGATTAAGGTAACGAATTAAATGATTTTACATATTTTAATACATTTGATAATCTGATAAATTTTACTGAATATTAATTATATTCCGTGCAAATATTTCATAGATTTTATTGCATTTTATTCACATTTGTTTTAGATTTTATTAGAATTATAATACGTATTAAAAACTAATTGTACAAATTCTAATAATATCTATTGCTTTCCGGAAGATTGATCTAAAAAAGAACGATTTATGTGCAAAATATAAAACCATTTGCTAATACCGTGAACACACTTATGACCAAATCCCTAAAACTACAACTGTATCTGGTATTTATGAAAAGTTTTAAAAAAAAACCTTTTTTTATCGAAGTTTTAAGCAGGTACGTGACGTATAGTATAGTATAGTAGTATGTATAATATATATGTACTATATACTTATCATAATATCATCATACTTCTTAAAAATACTTTTCAAAAGATTTAATACACGTTTTAAATCTAATTAATAAAAGAGTAAATTTAATTTACTATCTTAAATATATTTTAAAGTAAGTTTTTATACGTATATATATATATATATATATATATATACTAATACAATCATAAAGTAATTTTAATAGTTTCGAATACTAAAAATAAAATAAAAGTATTTGAAATCAAAAGTTATAGTTTATAAGAAATATTTATTTATTCCTAAATACTGAGACTGTTTATTTATAACTTATTTATAAATCATTTTTCATGAAATAAATATTTTACATACTCTTTTCTTCTTTTTATATTTAATTTTTTTTAATTAAAATAAAAAAAAAAATTACAATACATATTTTTTTTTTATTGCATTTCAATATTAAACAAGTATTTATATTATTTTCTACATGTGATAATATGTTAAAAATAGTTTCTTAATTATGTCATTGAAATTATACATTAAAATGAAAATAGTAAAATCTTTTTAACGTCCTAATTTATTAACTATTATTTTTATGACTTAACGTTTTAATTATAAACTTAATAAAAGTATCTCTCTCTCATTACAGGAACTGTATGACACTTTTATGTATTCTTCAAAAACCAGAATATAGAAACTTTCCAAACACTTCAAATGTAATTTTGTTTGTGATTCTAGAATACTTAGATACCGAATACCATTTTATAGATTATTTGTTTTGTATTTAGTTGATAAATTACATGTTATTATATTTTTACAGTTAATTATTTTTATTGTTTTCATTGTTATAAACAGTAAAAGTCGTAAATTATTTGAGAATATTTTGACGTGATCACTTTTTTATTTTTATCATAAGCTTATACTTACATATAACCAGTCATTATGTTTGTTTGCATATAATTATAATATGTATTAATCTTTTCGAATTAAATGTTGAATATTTTTTGGCTTTAAGAGAAAGGGGGTTAATTTGACCACGCAAACCATAAGTACTTCACTAGTGCTTTATTTTTTTAATCTTTATCTGCAGACGATTAGTAGCAACGAATATTATGCAAATTTTCAAAATTATAACATTTACTCTAATCCACATATCATAAAGACTTATCTTTATTTTTTCATTAATTTAATAGTTTTATTATC
>NW_020270546.1:0-9929 GCF_002803265.2 Melanaphis sacchari
ATTTTGAATCAAAGGAGTAAAAGAAAAATCATTCTTCTTTGATTCAATAAATTTATCTTTATTGTTTTGTAACTCAGTAAACTGTGTATCATTTCTAAGATCTTCTACTTTCATAAGTATATCTTTGACATAATTTACAGCTGCTAACAGATCAGCATTTTTGCCTTGTAGAAACTTACTCAATGGACTTGTAAGATTAAATATATTAGTGAATAACAAACTTGTTAAAACAAAACGCTCAGATAATAAATAATCCATTATGCTGTTTGCTTTCACACAACAAACCCGATCGGTAGTAGAATCACTTTGTAAATCATCCAGTGTGTCAATTATTGCATCAAAAGTTTCTAAGACAGTAAGAAGAGCTGAAGAATGGGATGACCAACGAGTTGTAGAGACTCTTTTCAACCGCCGTTGAGGCATCTGGGGATAACGGATTTTTTGAAAATTAGAATATAAACCAATTCTTTTTTTGCTACTACCAATAAAATCAAATAATAATTCTAAATTTCCAAATAAATCTCGGGCTTCTAAACAACTACTCACAGCATCAACAATAATTAAACTCAAACGATGTGCATAACACCAAACATAAATTGCAGATTGATTTTGTTCTCTTATGAATGCTTGAAGCCCGTTATAATTTCCACGCATTGAGGCAGCTCCATCAAAAGAATGACCAACAAGATGCTCTCTCCAATTTAAATTCATTTCTTTACAAATGCCATCGAACATATTAAAAAGATGCTGTCCAGTTGTAAGTAGTGTTTCACGAATTGCAACAAGTCGCTCATACACAATTCCTTTATTAATATACCGTATTACCATAGATAATATTTCTTTTCTTGATATGTCAAATGTAGTGTCTAATGAAACACTAAAATATGTGGCATTAATTAATTCTTGTTTAATTGTATTACGAATATTTGTGGAAATAGCTTGTATCAACTGATTCTGTCTTTGCCAAGACAAAAAGTTATGTGTTTTTCTACCTTTTATCTCAACTTCAGTTATATGAGATGCTAGCGCTGGAGAATATTTAGCCAAAAGAGTAGCTAGATCTTTGAAATTTCCTCGCATATCCTCTTCTTTACTCTCTTTGTGTCCACGAAATGGCAGACAATGTCTGCCAAGAAATAAAGTAATATCAATTAAGTGTTTTATTATTTCTTTGTTATGTGCAATGTGTGTCTTAGCATTTTCTACTAAAGATGGTATTAATGGAAAAGCAGCTTGTCTATATGCTGCTTTAATAGATGCCATAATGTGTTTATCAGTAGTTTCATGCAATTTTATCCTCATATCAGCATTTTGAAAGTTACTATAACCTTTTTTAACCCAATTAGTTTGACCAGTTCTGCCAAAAAAGTGCACAATAATGACAAAAAATATTGTTTTGTATTTTGGAATAAGATAGCCATTTCCTCCTTGTGGTTTCTCCACCTGGCAATTTTTTCCAGTACCAATTTTCATGAAACGATCTTCCTGTACTATCTTTAGGAAAACATTTGTTTGGAAAATCATTTTTTGATGGCTGAGAAGGTCCATTTTTTAAAAAAAAAATCTACAAGTTCAGGTGTTAAATCATTCAATTGGCTAAAAACTGCTGGATCATTGCCAAATCCTAAAACTAAAAATTATCATTGTTAACAAAATATCATTAATAGACAATTTACTTAATCTTACTTTCACTATCAATTGAATTGTTTTCTTTGTCACTGATAATTGTTTCAAAATTTAAAATACTTTTTTCATTCATAAAATAAGTGTCCTTTATTTTAGTAGAATTGTCATCAATCAAATCAGTTTCAATACCTAATAACAATTTAATATTCTTAGTTGGTTTTCTTAGTTTTGATAAAATAACTTATTTATTTTCAAGTAGATTCTATGAAAAATATCTGTAAATGATTATTTTACTTACAAGAAGTTGAAGTAGATAGTCTAGTTGAACATTCACCACTAGTAGCTGTTTCAAAATTTAAAATACTGTTTTCATTCATAAAATAAGTGTCCTTTGTTTTAGTAGAATTGTCATCAATCAAATCAGTTTCAATACCTAATAACAACAATTTAATATTCTTAGTTTTTATAAAGTAAATTAATTATGTTCAAGTATTGTGAAAAATATCTGTAAATGATTATTATATTAACAAGCAGAGGCGTGCCCAGGATCAAAATGTAGGACATTAAAATAATTATAACCGGATCGGTTATAATTATTTTATAATATTTTAAATTGAATTAGAAAAAATGATCATAAAATATAATATAATTAAATTTATAACTCCTGTTTGAATTGTTAATAATATTAAAAGATATTAAAAAGTGACTGCCCCATAATGCATATTTTGTTGTAAAAATAAGGTCACAATAAAAATACTCCAGTTGTTAGCATTGGATGGAAGAGATAATCTGGAGACTAGAGGGAAATTTACAGCTTTACATAATTAATAATTATCAAATCTCTGATCAATGATCATATTATTTAATAAACTAAAAACTATGATACAAATGACATAAATACCTTGAGTTTTGGGTGTTATAGCTGTTGTTGGTTTGAAAAATTTAGTAATACCAAATTTTGAGGAAGATTTTTTTCTTTTTACACAAGCGTCTAAATGACGCGACCAATTGGTACTATTTATGGTACCGCGTTTTTTGCCACAATCACAGATATAATTTATATTCATTGTTAATACATATGCTTGTTAAAACAAATAAAAATAATTAAATCAACAGTTAAAATTTATCGTAAAAATAATTATATATATTAATAATCTAATTCGAATAATTATTCAGTTTTTTTTTATTTAATAATTTATTTCATAGGTACTGAATATTTTAGTTATAATAATAGTTAACTTCATTATTCAATATTTAAATTTAAATTTAATTAAAACTTACCTTTATAAATATTATTGAGACAGATTTCAAACAAGGGTTGTAATTTGTACTTTTCGAACTTACAATTTCCGAGGAAATTGCAATTGATGCGCTAGTCAGACGTCAAATGACATAACTTATAAATATTACGTTTATAAATTATAGTAAAATAATTTTTTCTAAAAATACACCAAACTACACTGATTAACCGATGAGCCGCATATTTTATTTACCGAAAAATACTTTTTTACTTATTGTGTGATAATTATTAAATATAAATATAATATATTTATATTTAATACCTATAATATAATATAATATAAATATATTTGAGATAGTAAAGAGTGAACAGTAAACATCTTATTATTTTGTAATTTGTATATTTTGATGACTGGTAATTCAGCCGATGGGGATACATGCACAAAATACGTGTTCCATCTGTTTCTAAAAATATAATGGAAAATTCTATAACACAGCGAAACCGCGATAGTGTGACCCGTGCCTAAATTATAATTTTGTTGGAAGTTGAACGATTAGAACCAGTCGTTATCGCTGTTTTCGATTATTTATATTTCCACAAATAACAATAATCTATGACCGTATTAATATAATCTTTACAATTGTCAAAATTATAAAATGTATAAATTAAGATTACTGCAGAATATTATTTATAATCAATTTTGAATACGAATAATGTTCGACGTTCGTAATCTTATTATTTCTTAGTATATTTTAATACGAGTTCCTATATAATAATATTACATTTATAATAGTATTATGTCCGGTATTTAATGAAAATTATTTTGTTACTCAATTTTAATTATACATAATATATCTAATCATAGTAAAATGTAGCTACAATAGCCAATAGGTAATAGGTACATAATAATTAAATATCATTAAAAAAAATGTTAGGGGGGTGGAAATCCCTAATTTTAGCGGACAGCTGTTGAAGGCGAATGTTCACCTAAAATTTAACATCCGTAATCAAACGTGGACAACCGCGGTTTTTAACCACACAGCTTTTCCAGTGTGAATAAACTACATACCGATTTATGGCTGTTTAATTATCAACGAATAATCGGTTTAAGTGGCGCACTGGCGTGTTACATAGCTATGCAAAATGCAAATAAGCAACTCAACAGAACTTCCAATTCTAACACCTACCCTACGTGAATAGGTACGGTATACTTATCCACAATTATACACCAAAGGTACCATCTACGTAACAACCCACCCACCACCCTCATAAAAAAGGTGTGACTGCTGTCACACCTTTGGAGTGTATTCGGCGCCACTGTGTAAGTGTATAATGCATGTATGAAATAAGTACATGAAAGTATTAGTTAAATATTAATAACTTGTTTATAGTTTATCTTATTTGTTTCTATTCGATAACTATACATTAATGATCTTAGATTAAACTTTATGTTCATTAATTATTAGACAAAATATATTTTCGAATTTTCAAAAGTGTCAGTACTTACGTTCACGTGGTTGTGAATACATCTTTATTTTTATATTTTTTAAATTAAATTGATTAGAAATTAAAAACAATTAATTGTATACTATTAAACAATTATTTAGAATTTTATTTTGATTCTACACGTTAACATAATTTAAAATTTTTCTGATTACAAATGTTTTATTGTATACTATATTTTTTTCCATTTTAATTACACATAAATTCCAGCCCTAATTATTACTATTAAAAATATTATTAATATTCCTAAAAATATTTATTTTTTTATTACAATTTGTATATGTTTTAATTTTAATTTAGAACTGGGTTAATCAAACTAATTTTAATGAAAACGATAACTCTGGTGATTGTATAACATTAAATGGAGTAGATTATAATATTGAGTATAACTGTGATAATCTCGAGATATCTGAAGAGGTTTCCTGTGTGGATAATATTATAAATATACCTCCAACAATTCATGAAGAGCAGGTAAATACAGTTTTAATTTGAAATTAAACTAAATAAATAATTTTTTGATTTTGAATTATTTATTGTTACTTATATTTTAATTTAATTTTATACTTTTTAATTTTATGTTATTTGTTTAGACTAAAAATTCTATTTCTCAAGAAAATGTTTTGAATAATATTCAACAACTAGATGATACTAACAGTGATATAAATAGTTTTATACGTGAAATTAATTCAAATACAAATAATTACGAAGATATTAACGTTATATTAGGTACACCTGAACATGTTTCATTTAACACTTCGGGTAAATATTTTAAGTTAAAATATATAGTTTATAAAATAGTGATTAATTGTATTGTGTGTATTATAATATTATAATAGATGATGTTATGAACTTAAATACTGATGGTAGTAATAACAATATTAGGAAAGTTAGAAATAGCAAGGTAGGTGACACTAGAAAATATAGAGAAAATCGAAAATATAAAAGAGATTGTGGAAAAGAATATATTACTAACCTTGGAAAAACTGTGAAAGCTCGTACATCAATAATTTTAAATGACTGCAGGTCACAATGTAAGAATAAAATTAACGAAAACTTACAAACAACATTGTTTAATATTTACTGGTCTTTAAAATATCGTGACAGACAAGTTTCATATATTTCTAGCTTGGTGTGTGTTACCAGTAAAATTACAAGTAGGAAAAGAAATACTACACCCGAAAAACAAAAGAATAGGGTCTGCAATTTTTCTTAATATATTCCAAAAGATAAGGATTTAATAAAGGTTTGCAAAGCATGTTTTTTGAAAATATTTGGCATAACACCTAAATTTATACGTTTAATTTGTACCCAGAAAAGTATTTCCCCTGCTTATAAGATTACTCCCGATAAAAGAGGGCATTCCAAACCTCAAAATAAAAAAACTCCACAATTTATACAGTCTGTAGTTGATCATATAAATAAATTACCATCATATGAAAGCCATTATTGCAGAAAAGAAACTGCCAAAAAATATCTACCTCCTCATTACACTATACAATTAGCATATGATCAATATAAACAATCAGTAAATGAGCCAGTTAGTCGAACATTATACCAAAAATATTTTAAAGAATGTGGTCTTAAAATAAAAAACCCTAAAAAAGATGCATGTTCTAAATGTAATAGTTTAACAATTCAAGCTACCAATATTAGTTGTACAGAAGAACGTAAAATAGAACTAATAAATGAAAGAAATATACATCAAAATGAAGCTGAAAATGCGTATGAAACCAAAAAAAGAGATGCCGGTATTAATTCAAATGAGGTATGTGTAATATCATTTGATTTGCAACAATGCCTTCCAACCCCAGGTCTAGAATTGTCTGTTGCATTCTATAAACGTTAATTATGGACTTTTAATTTAACAGTTCATAATATTAAAACATCAAAAGCATCATGTTATGTGTGGAATGAGTCAATAGCGAAAAGAGGAGGAAATGATATAGGGTCATGCGTTTTTCATTTTTTATCAACCTTACCACCAGAAATCAAACATGTGATAATGTATAGCGATTGTTATCCTGGACAAAACAACAATTCTTTATTTATAGCAATGTGTCTAATCTTTCTAGAACAAGAAAATACAAATATTGAAATTATTGACCATAAATTTATGGTGTCTGGGCACTCCCGGATGGAGTGTGATTCCGATCACGCTCGGATAGAAAAATCCAAAAAACGATATTCTACCCCTATTTTTCATCCACATGACTGGGTCCAGTTAATTAGATTTGCAGGTAAAGATAAGTTTAATGTTATAGAAATGGATCAATCATATTTTTTAGACTTTAACAGTTTACTAAAAACTAAATACCAATTAAAAAAAAAAAACGATAAAGGCGAAATATTTAAATTCTGCGATGTAAAATGGTTAAGGTTTATAAAACAAGACAAAAATAAAGTATTCTACAAAACTATGCTAAATGAAAATTCTTTATTTAATAGTATAAGTATGTCTCGTAGAAATTCACTTTAAAATAATAATATATCAATTCCAAAAGCATATAACGATATCGTATATATCACTGAAGAAAAGAAAAAGGATCTACTTTCTCTTTTAAAATATATTCCTGAAACTTTTCATAGTTTTTATCAGAATTTAAAAACTAAACAAAATATTAATGACCCTATAGTGTCAGATGAAGAAAATGATTAATTAATTTATGTATTTTATTTTTAATCATTAATTTATTTTTAATTATATAAGTGTAATTTTACTCATATCCTGAAATTTTTAAATTTTAATTTAGTTATCAGTTTACTTATATAATATTATATTCCTACATTATTTTTAATTTCTATTTATTTTTTTTAAAAAATGTTTTAAAAAACTACTTATCAACAGTTATGTTTGTAATTTTTATTTTTTATTTAAGACTTAAGGTTAAACTAAAGTATTTTAATAGTTAATGATAAATTGTATAAATTAATAATTAAAAACAGTTTATGGAGTTATACTTATTTTTATTTTACTATTATATTAGTTTTGTAATATATTTTAATAATTTATAATTATTATGTGTTATTTTATTTATGTTATTTGTGTTACCTAAAAATAAATTATTTTTATAAATGGTGTTGAGTTATAAAAATGGTAGTACATAATACATATTGCTAAAAAAACATTACAGTATAATATTATTATTTTATTTATGACATGTGTCCTTTATCACAATAATTATGATTTTATTTATGTGCGATCAGATACAAGTCAGTATATGAGAAAAGGCACAAGTCATAAAATTATTAAATTCAATGTGATAATGGTCACAAGTCATTTAAAATAATGAAACGATAAATTAAAATTATTATCCCTTGTTCTAAAAAATCAAATAAAATATAAATTATATAAATTAAAAAAAATTAATTAACAATAAGCAAAACATTAATAAAACGTTTTTCCTGTCTCCTGAAAACTAGTGAATTTTGACTTGTGCCCTTTCTCACAAACACCGTCCATATATTTACCATTATAATCGTAAATGTTTTCAGCTGGTTTAAAAAAATCTTGAATTTCTCGCTTGGTTAGGGTTGGTTGTTGTTGAAATACGATATTTGTACCTGAAAAATAATCCGTCGAACAAATTAAACTCTGTTTAACACCTTAATTATATATTACTATAACATAGGTTTTAATGTAATAAATTAATTGTATTTATGTAATAATTAGAAATTATAAATAAACATAGTCTTGGTTTTATATATATACGTATTGTATCTGATAAATTTGTTTATTGTATTTAAAAATACTTACGATGTTTATCCTTGCTATGTCTGATGAGGTTATCTCTTCGTGTAAATATTTCTGAGCATATACTGCAAGAAATCTTATCAGGTACATCATGTGACTTGACATGTCTGCGTACATTTTTAATTAATGTAAAGGGTTTATCACATATACTACACTTGAACATGATTACGTTAAATACTTAAGAACAGTGGCGGATCCAGGGGGGGGGGGGGAAATCGGGGCAATACCCCCCCCCGTTCACAAAAAAAAAAATTCAAATCCATATAAAATTGTTGGGTATACAAGCGTAATAAGCGCCCGTCGCTGGTTACCGATCAATGACCATAGATAATAGATATAATAACATGTTTTTGACGTTATCAAGAAATTGCATGGTTTGATTAGATTAAATCGAAAATGAGTCTATTTTTAGCTGATTTTTGTTGAAACTCCAGCAATTGTCGTTGCAGGGTAATAGGTACATTAAACTGTTGACGATGTCTTTGTCTGCTATTTGCTATCGCCTATCATGTAATCAAATAGATGATTCACAATTTTTCGTTTAGTGTAAAACGAGCACACGACTGAAATCACCACTGAGTGTTTTATTTTGTTGTTTTTATTTATTATATTATGTTATGATTAAAATTTTCAAATGGATAAAAGAAAAAATTCTCTTCACAATTACTTCAGTAAAAAATTACGTACTGAAAATAAAGTAAGTATTATTAATCTACTACAGAATTATTAATATTAATATTAATTTTTTACATTGATATTTAATATAGTAGGTACTTGCTATTATCTTAATTTATAATATTTTGTTTAGAATCTACACAAATTATTATAATTATAAATGAGTTTACTAAATAGGTACCTATCATTTGCTATTAATTTGTAAAAAATAATTAAAACAACTTAATATAAACAGTTTACAAAGATATTGGATTAATTCAAATACCTATACATATTACTTAATACCTACTCACTACATATAAATTAAAATAACATTATTGAATTTTTATTTTCTTATAGTCCATAAATTATGATAATTCAAAAGTTAGTAAATCAGATGACCGAAAAGAACATGATAGTTGTGTAACTGAAAATTCTAATTTGGCTGACTCAAATTTAGACAAGGTATGTTTTTAATTTATGATAAATTAGTTAGGTAGGTAGGTACTTCATAGATACAAATCATGTAAAATAACATTTTGAAAGATACTTGTATATATTATTAAATAATAAATATTATATAATATATATTATTTATTAATGTACCAGGTACCTACTCAGTTTGTGTGAAAATACAAGTAGAGCAAGTACTTAATTTCAAAGTTATTATAAAATTATAAACAAAAATGTGAAGTTATTTATTTATTTTTGTTTAATTGCAGCTTATAACTTATAAATTATGAACAAATATTTGAGTATTATAAATTATTAAATAGGTATACTATGAAATATTTGTATTTTTAAAGTAATATGATGTATGTTTCAATTTCAGCAGTTGACAAATATTTTTGGTGATATGTATGATATTGGTTCATATTTAAAAAATAATATCACTGTTGATGAAAATACAAAATATAAACTGCTAACACAACATTGGAAGCCTCCAAAAAATTTTGATTTTCCTTACTCCAAACATATTAAAAAGGAAAAAGAAGAAAAACGCTTTTTAAGAGTTAATCATTTGGAGATATATTCTTGGCTTGTATATTCTAACTGTTGTACTTCGTTCAGTTACGTATTGCTTGTGATTTTGTTTGCCACTTATGTTGTGAACAAAAATGAACATACTCAACATAATATAAACCTTTTGACTCT
>NW_020270547.1:0-5452 GCF_002803265.2 Melanaphis sacchari
CCTTTGTAATTTGATGGGTGATTGCCAGAGCAGAGAGCACACTTGGGTGGGGAATCACGGGAATTTGGACAGTCTGTTGATAAATGATGACCACCGCAGCGGATGCAGCAAGCTGGATAGCCACAGTATGATTTGGTGTGTCCATATACTTGGCAATTAGTGCATTGACTAATAATTTTAGGCTTGTAAGGTTCCTCCACATTAATTTTTGTGTGGAGAAGTGACGTGAGTTGGAAGATGTCATTGGATTGGCTAGTTGGTTCGAGATCCACAAAGAATAGAGGTAGTGGATTTTTATTTACATTATGTAAGACAGCTGAGATCTGCCTGACTTCAAAAAGACGTTGATCAAACTCGGATTTGATTAACTCCGGCGGTGTAGTTGAATGAAGATTGCGAATGACAACTCGAGTTGGTTTGTCTTCTTTGAGTTGGTAGGTATGAAATTCAGCTTTTTCTTCTCTTAGGAAGTGGACCAAAGTTCTGTATGAATCTGGATGCTCTTAAATATGTTTTTATTTATAAGTAGGGCTCGGAAGTCGATGACCTTAAAAAAAATTAAGAAATTACATAAAAAATTACAAATTTTTGTTTTAAATTATTTACTCCATTTTACAACATATATATATAAAAAATTCTATATAAATGTATCAAAGTTTACATTACAAATTACATAAAAATGTGACAACAAATATATATACTCAAAAAACGAAATAAAAAAATTACAAATATATTTAATTTTTTTTTTGTTTATAAAGCTTAATATAAACATTATAGTTAAAAATCAAAAATCGTCGCATTGTAAAATCAGAGCGTATTTGATGTTATATCAAACGTATATAAATAAATGAACGAGGATTTTCTGTTGATAAATAATTTATAAATTTATACTTGAAAAGACTTCTCTTCGCGTAAAATCGGATAGATATTACGAAACATAATTATATATCTATTATAAATATAGATGTTATTTAAATAGTTATGGTCACAAATTTCAACAACCCTATCAGATTTAGATTTCAAAATTACCAAATTATTTCATTATAACTCCGTTCCATCTACTGATGAGTAAGTATAAAAATATTAATTATATTAATATAATTATATATTAAAATATATATTTTTATTATTATACAGTGATCTTTTCAAACAAATTATTGAAAGCAAAGTTAAATTGACAAAATTATCTATCCTTAAAAATTATATAAATATATTTAACATTCAAACACAAACATACATAAGGGATGATAAATTTTTAATTAATATGAAAGATTTATTAAATTACAATGTTTTAAAATCTATTGATTATGCATTTTTGAAGTTAATTAATGGATAAATGGTGGCATCATCATGCAACCATTAATGATCACCATTATACACCTGTGTTGTAAGTATGACGTATATTTTAAAACAATAATTAATTAAAATCTTAAATTTAAAATAGTAAAAAATAAAAAAAATTAATAATTTCACCATCTCTAATATCTGTGTTGGCAATATAAAACGATTGCCCTCCTAAATCAGTAATAGTTTGACTTTTTTTTATGAGTACATTTGCAACCACCTTAGCCCCATAACCTTTTTCGTTTGTAAAACGATTGCATGGTTCATATCTGAAATTCAATATATTACCATAAACACATATCGCTCAAATATTTCAAAACAATTTATAACAAGAAATAGCATACCTAAACAAAGCATGTTTGTCTATGGAACTTTCATAAAGATTTTTCTGAAATCTCCATATCCTTTGTCCAACACGCGTCAACTGCAGTTTATATTGTGGTGTCTTTGTTTTGTGGGAACAAAATCCTAATATTGGATCAACAAATTCTTTTGTGTAAAAGTCATCTGCCATGCATAAGACAATTGCCAGCAGGCTCGCCTCTTCAAATGGCAGTTTGTCAATTTTATCATGGGTCTGTAATGAAAATGTAAATATTAGTAACAGTATCAGTTGATAACACGGTTTAAGATAATATACACGTTAGCCATCGTTATAATAATTAATAAGTAAATAAAATTAATGTGAACCATAAATAATATAATTAGAGCGTAGACAAAGCTATATCAGTTAATATGTTATTCAACAAAAATATATAAAAATAAAACGCATAGGAACTACAATACTATGTATATATTCAATGTTTTGGTTATTGTCGTTGTCCGGGAGGTGGTAGTGGTTAGCAGATTAGCTCTACTAGCTAGCTGGCACGTCGGCCGCTTCCGCTGGAAAACGTTAGGACGTTCTAAAAATAACTCAGTAATCGACTGGATAACCGTAATAATCAGAATATCGAATTTCTATTCGATGACTGATTATAATGACTATTCAACATTTAATTGGCCGATTGTTAAAAAATGGGCTGCTTAATTTTATATGCTGCATCTGCAATAAAAGACTGCGCACGCCTATGCCGTAAACCCCATGTTCTCAAACTTATCTCAGACATAGCCCATTTTATAAAACTATTGTCCAGAGCCCCCCAAAAATGTCAAACTTATATACAAAATAATATTAATACAAATATAATGCAAACTACGACTGCAACAGAGCAATACAATTTCAAAAATTAAGATGAAAACGAAATGCGTTGGTCTTTATACATACATTTATATTCCAAAACATGCAGGCAAAACCGCAATAATCGTCTATTTCCATAACTTAACATACTTAACGTTACTCGACATTATAGTATCAATAAAATAATAAAAAAAATAATAATAAACATAATACTCACAACAACAGCCATTGTACCAGATCCGAAGCGGCGAAAAGTAAATGAAGCCTGGCACCAAGGTCAAATATCGGCCGATAAACTACGACTCACCCGGCAGTGTTGCCTCTTAATAAATAAAATTTATATAAAATACCCTGTAGGCGCCGAGCTGACGGCGGGAGTATTTAAATGTGAACGCACTAACCAAGTTCTCAAAATCGAATTTGACGTTATTTATTAAATTATACATGAACAACAACTTGTAGTTTTAACAACCCATTGACCGATCGTTTTGAAACTTACACATATCGTAGTAAGTACCCGTACGATTGTACGTAATTTATAGTAATACAGCACGCGTATGCTGATCGCTGTACCAACGATGAACAATGAGATCACCGTCTCCGTGATATTTGTAGTAGGTTCACCAAAATTACAGGCATGGTAGCCCGTGGTACTTGCTACGATCTGTGAATGTTTCAAGACGATCGGTCAAAGGGTTGATTTTATACGGTTTTTGGAATTTTTTAAAAGACCATTATACGTAATACAGCGCAATACTGTACGCGGATCGATATATAATACGGTACAATGGTGTGAACGGGTTTAAACCTCGGTAACACAGAGTCTAAAGGGTCCTTTACAGGGTCGGAATAGCTGGGGATGATCGGGGGATGGTCGATTTTTCGACTAAAAATCGAGAGTACCCCCCCGTTGGGAACTTTTATCATTTGCCGGGTGAGTCCCGCGGTAGACCGACAATGTCAAATGAGATGGCCGTCTCTGTGATATTTGATGCAGACTCGCCAAACTCGCAGGGACGGTAGCCCGGGGTACTTACTACGATGTGTGAAAGTTTCAGGACGATCAGTCAAAGGGTTGATTTTATATGATTTTCTAAAGGGCGTTTAGTTGTTGCCGGGTGAATACAGCGGTAGACCACCGATGCACAATGAGAACGCGGTCTCCGAGATATTTGTAGTAGGCTAACCAAAATCATAGGAATGGTAGCTCGGGGTACATTATACTATGTGTGTAAGTTTCAAAACGATTGGTCAAAGGTTTAATTTTATATGATTTTTGGAATTTTTTAAAAGACGATTATACGTAATTTAGCATAAAATGTACTGTACGCGTATCACTGTACCAATTATGTTATTATGAAGTGTATAACTTTTATAAAATCTTTAATAATGTTGTTTTGTTGTTTTTCTTATATATTTAAAGTTACATATATAATATCTTAAATATTTGTTTTGTGTTGTTCAATTAGTTTCTAAAAAATAAAAGTCACTAGAAACGTAATATAAGTATAAAATAATTTGTACACTTTCCATCCAGTTGAATAAAACAGACATAAAATACCTACTATTGTACTTTTATTGTAATTACAAAAGTTTGCAAGCTTGCAAACATGAGAATACTGAGTACTGATTATTACGCATTTGCGCTTACTGCTGAGATCGTACAAATCGGTATATATAAGGTAAAATAGACAAATGCCTACGTCCTACGTAAACATATGGAAATCTGGCAACATTGCCATACACTAACAATCATGTTCTACCGTAATCTAGTTTCTAAAACAACTATATTACAAAAATACTTTACTTATAGTTATAAATATTTTTATGTTTCCTACACTGTAATAAGTCCGGTAGTATAGAATACCTAATTGGTACTAACTTTCCGAGATGTGTGTAAGTTTCAAAACGATCGGTCAAAGGGTTGATTTTATCAGTGTTGTGCAAAGATAACCAAAATATTATCTAGATAAGATAATAGATAACCAATTTTATCTAGATAAAAAACAGATAATTTTAAGAAGTTTTATAAATAAGCTTGTATTATTTGTGGGACCTATATTTCGCGTGGCTACACGGACAACGCGCGTTAAATACTATGAAACTCATACAGTCAAACTGAATGTATTTACAAATAGAACTTGTAAGTTAAATCCAACAAAAAAAAGCAATAACAAACTTAAATAATATAATTATCACAAAAAAAAATAAAAATAAATTATTATTATATAATTATTATCGTTTTTTGGACTTCCTCCTTTCAAAAACCCTACAGAACGATAATAAATAAAACGCGTATGCTGATCGCTGTACCAACAATGCACAATGAGATCGCCGTCTCCGTGATATTTGTAGTAGGCTAACCAAAATCACAGGAATGGTAGCTCGGGGTACATTATACTATGTGTGTAAGTTTCAAAACGATTGGTCAAAGGGTTGATTTTATATGATTTTTGGAATTTTTTAAAAGACGATTATACGTAATTTAGCATAAAATGTACTGTACGCGTATCACTGTACCAACAATGCGCAATCAGATAACTGTCTCCGAGATATTTGTAGTAAGCTAACCAAAATCACAGGAATGGTAGCTCGGGGTACTTTATACTATGTGTGTATGTTTCAAAACGATCGGTCAAATGGTTGATTTTATATGATTTTTGGAATTTTTTAAAAGACGATTATACGTAATTTAGCATAAAATGTACTATACGCGCATCACTGTACCAACAATGCACAATGAGATCGCCGTCTCCGTGATATTTGTAGTAGGCTAACCAAAATCACAGGAATGGTAGCTCGGGGTACTTGCTACGATGTGTGTAAGTTTCAAAACCATTGGTCAAAGGGTTGATTTTATACGATTTTCCAAAGGGCGTTTAGCTGTTGCCGGGTTAGTGTAAATACTTAGTATTGGAGAATTCTTAA
>NW_020270548.1:0-5738 GCF_002803265.2 Melanaphis sacchari
CTGGTATACTTCCCGTTCAGTTACGTATTGCTAAAAATAATTTCTCAACACCTTAGCCACTCTATAATAAAATATGTAATACTGAAATAATTACATGGCGGATTGGCGGCTGCACTGTATAATGTTGTATAAACATCTATCTTATTGTAATATATCCTGTTAAATGGACAGAAGTCGACAAGTCAAATACGGCCCACACCAGGAGGTGAGTTGATGTTTACCGCTGGGATGCATTGCAATCTGGCGGCAATCCGGATCCATTCATAAAATGTGTCCCCATTCATTTCGTCATGATAATCTCTGGTATTTTTTTTTGACTCGAAACACAATAGTGCGCCGGGAACAAAGCCGTCTTCTGACCCTATATGCAATACGATGAGGCGTTTGCCTTTCCTGTTGGATTTACGGCACCAGTTGTTACGCCTTGTAAAAACGCGTCTCGAGGTGATTTAATTGTTGTATCGATCCACGTTTTACTTGTACATTCACCAGCATTTACCCAGGTCTCGTCGAGATAATACAAATGTCGACCCTCTTCTCGATATTTTCGCAATTGTTCGAGAAACCGTCTACGCCACAACACTATTTCAGTTTTTTCAGTCAACGCACTATTTCGACTGCGTTTACTGTACCTAAATTCCATGTCTTTCAAGAGTCTAAAAAGATTTGTCCTTGAAATATTCGGTAAGGAGTCGTCATCGGAAACTGCTTTATGTATTTTGTCAACCGTAGGAATTTCGCGTTTAAACCAAAAACTGTGCACATGTCTACGAACCACATTTCTCTCCAACTCTTCATATGTATCGCGGAAGGATGTTTTGATACGAGTTTTACTAGGAGATATTACCGTTTTTGAATTGTTGTACTCCGTAATTGTTGTGGAAATTGTTGTTGCTCCAATGCCCAATAATTTCGATAACTCTTGCCGGATTGTTCGTAACGACTTTGTTGGATCTGACTCCAATTTTGATTTGTATGCATTTATGATCATTTGTCTCTTACCAGAATCTACTCGCTGAAATTGTAACATTTTATTATTATAAAACCAGAATAATATTCTATAAAAAATATTCATTTAATGCTTAAGAATAATAAATATAATACCATTTGAAATCATCCATTAAAACCGTTAGCTTCAAACTCACCCCGATCAATGGTTCAGGGTTTCGGATCCACGCCGCGACGTAAGTCGCTACCTCTTGGTACACTGGATTCGTCTGAAATAACGCCTGAAAAATGCATTTCACTGTGTCTGCTTGCCTATTTCTTTTAAGTCTCAATGACGCAGAGTATACCAATATCTCTTCGCTCGTCACACAATGAGGTGAGATACTCAATACGTGTGCTACGAACTCTCGGTAAACGATCGCCACCAGTTTTCGAAAATGCATTCAGAGTGTAAAAATTTTGTTAATATTGTGTTATTCAAATAGTGGAAAAAATAAATAATGCATGTATTAAGTAATAAATAATGCATGTATTAAGTAATTAAGAACAATTTAATTAGCCAGATATAAAGTATAAAATAGAGGTCTCTATTTCACGTGTAGTTAAATTCAC
This sequence comes from Melanaphis sacchari, assembly GCF_002803265.2. Taxonomy (NCBI): domain Eukaryota; kingdom Metazoa; phylum Arthropoda; class Insecta; order Hemiptera; family Aphididae; genus Melanaphis; species Melanaphis sacchari. Next base: position 1,561 of record NW_020270548.1, read on the forward strand.
GGATACACGTGAAATTAAAATTCACGTATGCAATCACGTATAATCAATATAATAATTCATAATATATAGTCATTTACAAATAATTAATTTTATAATATAGTACAATATACAATATAATTATATTCCAGGAGAAGCGTAAATTATGTAAACATGTAATGAAATGTAACAAATGTAACCATTAGATTAATAATAAATAATAAATAGTAATAATAGTAATAATAATTGGTTATTGTATGTGTTAGTTAATTGTAATGTTGGTTAATGTATGTTTGTAGTCAACGACAACAATTTCTTTATTATTTTAGAATATTTGTACAATTTAAATGTTTATCCATATACAATTTCAATTCATTACTCCTGTAAAAAAAAAAAATTTTAATAAATAATGAGGTAGTTAAGAGGACGTCGCACCCGCATGGCTGGGTATGTTAAGAACGTAAGAAAAAAAACATTTGGGTGAGACGTCGATTTAATTTTAAAAAAATAACATACCTTGGATAAAATGATGGTTTTGATTTACTTATAGATTTTGGTGTATTTATTACTGCTGATGTTAACAAATTATTTTGTTTGGACTTTAAACTGTTTATTTTTATGTATTTATCAATTTTTGCAATATTAGAATTATAGGTTTTTAGTTGGAGGCGGAAATCAGAATGGAATGTGTCGAAATTTGTGTTGAGGTGATTGGAAAGTATAGAATTCACATTTTGTTGAAGGAAATTAATTTTTTTTTTTAAAATTGAAAAGTCGAATTGAGGGGGGTTTATGTTATGGCCTCTGAAGTAATTTTCATATAAATGAGGATGTATACGTATGATGGTGTAGAATAATTTATTATTGTTTAAATTTTTGATTGAGGGAAATGAATTTTGGTTCAATGAATAAGAAAAAGGTGATTTTAATGAGAATCTGTATTGATTTAGAATTTTGTTGCTGCTTAATTTATGTACTGATGCTTTTATATGGGAATTGGAAAAGGACTCTTTAAAATTTAATTTTAATAATTTTGAAAATATCAAAACGTTTTTTATCAGGCATTTCATCTGCAATTTTTTTAAATTATAATATACATTTTCAAATATTTAATATTATATATGTTAATAACTTACGGTTAAATCGGTATCATATTTATTTATGTTGAACCATTGAAATACACCTAAAATCATGATATCAATAATTTTTAATTTGTCATGTTCCTCGTGAATAAATTTTGTTAAACATTGGCCATTGTCCGTATACACCGTTTTCATTCGTGGAACGTCCTTTCTGTAAATATATTATGTATATACGTAAAAAGTATTTGTGATTTAAATTTAAATTAATTTTCTTTCAGGAACATACACAATCATATCGATGTCGAAATATTTGTTTTTTTCCAAATCTTCTAATTTGGACACCATCATTCTAAAATTATGGAAAAGTTCTTTACGATATACTGAATATCCATCTTCCGTCAACGCATCATTGACTTCGTAAAATGGGCCAATATGTTGGTATACAATATTGAATTGTATACATATCACCATGTTACTAATTGCGTCGTGCATTAATTGCGCAAATTCTGGATTCTGTTTACTTTAAATAAATGTAAATGTATATAATTAAAAATGTATACTGTGTATAATATAAAAATAATCTTACTATTTATCATACGACACACATTCAAAAAAAGTTGTTCTGTTTAAAATATGATGAACAGTGTTTTCTTTATTTTGGACAAACAAATAATCGTCACTTAGTTTTTTGAATTTGTTGTACAAGACAACCGGCATTATATTTAAACTTTTCATGTGGTTCAATTGATCATTTTTTTCATTCACTTTCCATTCTTTTGTAGCATTATAAAAATAATCAACCTTCGGTATTTGCTTCCTGTGAATAATATATGTTTGAAATATGAAAATTTGTATATATCAATGTATAAAAAACTTACTTAATTTCAAATTCAACGAGGTTTTCAAGTTGCTTACTAGCAAATGCATCGTTTAATTTTTTTTTGTATGCGGAAATGAATTTTGCTTTCTGTTTTTTTAAATGTTTGTTTTCAGACATGATGTTATTGATTATTTCAGTTTTATACGATTTGTAATTATTTAAAAAATTATTTTGCTGTATTATATTAAATAATTTTTGGTTTAATGTAGTATTGTAATCTAAATCAGAGGTTGTTGTGTGCATAACGTTTTGAATTTGAGCATTATTGTTTTTAATATGTTCACTAACATGAATATTGAACATTCCATTTTTTTTAAATATAACTCAATATCGTCAATTGCTATTACGTTCCCCATTGCACTTAATTGAGTAATAGCAACAGCTATATATCGTAAGACTTTCTAAACATATAATAATTTATTAGTTATTTAGTTTTTAATCCAGATTATAAAAAAAATAAACTTACTGCATTTTTATATATATTTTTTTTAAAAGCTTTTTGTTTCAACACCTTTACTGATTTCCAAACAGCTGGTTCATCATTTCTTGTCCCGTATGTCCGCTCGATTGTCTCAATACCAACTAAATAGTATACATATATATTAATTTAATATTATGTTAATAAAAGGCAACTTAAAAATTATGTACAGGGTGTAACAGAAAGAACTGACTTTGGAATAACTCAATATTTAACATGGCCATTAATGAAGTATTATTAAACAAAGCATTGCAGTTTATTTTTTCGTAACTTCTCGAAGATATGTTGATGAAAACCCACAACTACCCCGATCGAGACCAGCACTCACGATGTTGTTCGGGGACTTTAAGCAAGTGTATTTGTCAAAGTTATAGACCAACAATGCACAATGACATCCCTGACGCCGTGATATTGGTGTCACGCTCACCCGCTGCACAGGGACGGTAGCCAAGGGTGCTAGTAACGTGCTCTGTAAGTTTCAAGTCTGTAGGTCTAAGGTTTATTTTTAATAATTTGGAGGGTAATTGCAAACGACCAGGTGATTAAAAACGCTGTAACCTGTAACAAAAAAAAAATATAACTCATAATGAGGTAAATCAGTTGAAAATTAAAACTTTAAGTATACCTTGGATAAAATGAAGGTTTTTTCTTTTTTATAATGGATTCAGGTGTATTTGTCAGGCAGGTTAATTCTTTATTTTTGTAGGGTATTAAACTGTTATTTTGTATGTATTCTTTAATTTTATTTATATTTTCTCTATATATTTTCAGTTGTTTATGGAAATCTGAAGAAAATGATTTTATATTTGTATGAAGGTGATTTTTAAGGATTGAAGATATGTGTTGTTTTAGAAGAAATGTTTGTTTTTTTAAGATTGATAAGTTGAAGTTATTAGGGTTATTAAAGCGGAGAGAATAGAATTGAAATACTGAAATTGGAATGTTTATGATGATTTTGTTAAGAATAGAATTGTTGACATTTTTAATTTTAGATGTTGCATTACTAATTAGAAAAAAGTTTTTGGGGGATTTAAAATCGCGCCTAAAACAATCAATGATTTTTTTTTTTTCTAGTAGAAAAGTAGATTTTTTTATTAGAGACTGTGAATATTGACGGTTGTAATTTATTTTTAATATTTTTGAAAATGTCAAAACGTGTTCAATCAAGCATTTCATCTGAAATTTTTTAAAATTTTAATTATTATTATTATAATTAATTTTGTATATATTTAATTTATAACTTGCAGTTAAAATATTTTCGCAATTGTTTTTGTTTAACCACTGGAATACTGAAATAATAATTGTTTCACAAAATGTGAAATTTTTTATTTTTTCGAGTATAATTTTTTTTAAATGTTCGCCAACATCTACATATACAGCATCGAATTGAAGTACATCCATTCTGTAAGCATAATGTTATGTATATATTTAAAAACTATTTGAAATTAAAATTAAAATTAATTTTTTTTTTTTGATGCTTACACAATCATATTAAAATCAAAATCTAAATTTTTGTCAAGATTTTCAAGTTTTGTAACAATATTTATAAAATTATAATAATATTCATATTTATAAATATTATAACCATATTCCGTTAATGTACTTTGTATTTCTTAATTATTTACACATTTATTTACAATTCTTTACAGTAAACAGAATCCAGTATTTGGTGAATTGATTCACGAAACTTTGGATCAAATGATATTATGTGCAAAGTTCAATATTATTTATAATAATATTGATAAATATTATGATATACAGC
>NW_020270549.1:0-16282 GCF_002803265.2 Melanaphis sacchari
TAAACAACGCAAATAGTATGTAGTCTAAGCTAATGGTAAAAAAAAAAATAATAATAACAAGGTAAAATATTAAAAAATAATAGAAAATTCATACTTTTTATTCTATACAAAAAAACTTTTAAAATAGTAGTACTTAAATCTAACCAAGTTCTAAAATGTATATGGTATACTGTTATCAAACTAATAACATTAAAAGGTTATAAGTGATTTTTACCTGCTTAATACTTTAAATATATAAGTATCTACATAAAGTAATTGAAAACATAGGAAACATAAAATCATTATTATTTTCATCTAATACACTACAAAATAAATTAATAAGCCCTTTCATACAATAAATATATGGATGGTAATCAAAAATTAAAAATATAACAGTCTTCTATAAATATATTTATACAAAATTATTAAATTTTGAGATATTAACACACATTAAATATAAACAAATAACATCAATATTGAAATGATAATTTCAAACATAATCTCCAACTATATCGGAATGATAGTAAATTTTTATTTAATAAATAACAGCCAATTTGTCAGTCTTAGATACATGACAATTATTCATTGCCTATAAAAAAAAAAAAATTAAATTATTTAAATATACAATTTTAGTATTTTTAAAAGTATTCTAAAATAAATATTTTAAGTTGTACCAAATTATTCGTCATCGGAATCATCTACCAAATTAATGATATTGTCATTTAATACAGGATCAGGGTTTGGCTGAGAGATAAATACTACTTTTTTTTCACGTTCAATATTTTTTTTCTAAAAATAAAAATTAATTATTATATTATCAGTGTCAAATAAATATTACTTATACAAACTTTAACTGGTGAATAAGATGTCTTTTTATTATTAACTACAGATTTATTTGTTTCAACACTTTTAACACGTTTTTCTTTACTGTTTTTATTGAATTCGGTTAATAAAAAATGCTGATGTCCAATAACTCGATTAACCTAAATGAATAAATGCAAATTAAAAATATCTAATGAAATAAACTTAATAAAAAAAAACTTATTAATTTTTATTAATTAACTTTAATAAAAGAATAAAATCTAAAATTGTTTACCCATTTTAATTTCTCTTCATCTTCAATTTTTTCATACTTGCTTCCAATTCCATGTTTTTTAACATGCCATGCCATTTTCTTAGGAGAATCAGATATTTCAAAACATTTTAAGCATTTCCATCTAAAAATCACAAAATTATAATTAAAATTCTTTGCTAAAAAAAAAAAGAAAAAAAACTGGTTACGTTTTATAATTGATTTCTTTATATAAGTGTTCACGGAAAAGTTCTATACTGGAAATTTCAAATTTATTGCACTTAGGACAAACAAAGAAACCATTTGAAGATATTTCTCCTAACTTGTCATTCTTATTGAAAACATCAATCAACATTTTCTGTTTATGAGCTTGAATTGAAGAGCTTTTAGTTGCTGATTTTGGACTTTTTGACATACCACGAGGTTTATTGTTAATTTTCAATGGTGTTGATTCAATAGGAATTCCTCGACAAGTAGGAGGCACAAGTGTAGGTTCAATACTTTCTAAAGCTTGCTGTTCTAAAATGTTTTCTGCACCCCCTGAACGTTGTTGATGCAACTCTTCTTTATCGGTAATCTAAGCATACAAAAAACATTAAAAAAATATAACTCGCCACTAATATGGTTCATATTTATTACAAATTAAAATCTGTGTATTCTTAATTAGAAAATATTTAATCTGATTTAAATATTTCATACTAGTACAAATAATCTAAAATTTATACAAACCATTTCAAATACTCTTAAGCACTTTACTGCTACTGACGGGTGTTTCAATTTATAATGTTCTTCAAAAGTACTAGCATTATCATCCTTGTTTTCAAATTGACACATAGGACATTTATACATACTTGATACTTTATGAGCCATAAAAATATGTGATGTTATCTCATTTTCTGTATATCTTAAACCAGTAGAGCATATATTGCACACCCATTGAGGCACATTAGATGGAGCTATAAAGTAAAAGTAAATTGGTAAATACATATTTTACTTTCTAATTAAGTTAATTTTAGATTAGTTATACACAATAGTACCTTTGCTTCTACCTCTATCAATACAACTATCTTTTAACATTGTTTGTCTGATTACAATGATATTGGATTGAACTGAATTGGTTATTTCTGATAGATGGGTATTTCTCATGTGTGTTTTCATTTCAACTCGATTAAAGTCAATATACTCACAGTATTGACATTTATATAAATTTTCCCCATGGTGCATTAAATGAAATTCTATTTGATTTCGTTCTACAGTTTTGGATATAATGCATGACGGTTGACAATGTGGACATCTATCAAAATACATTTATATTAAATATATGATGATTAATTTATCAAAGAACAATCATAATTTTGAAAAATATTCATTTTTTCAACATTTGTAACATGAAAATTTTTAGATACATGCTCTTCAAGAATCGTATAACATTTAAAATGTAACTATAATTCACTTACATATAACACTGGTAATCGGAATGAAGGATTGATATATGTGTCTTTAGCATTTCCTCTGTCATACATATATGATCACAAAGAGGTATTGAACATTTATATCGTTTACTTTCTGGAACAAACTGTGGAAATACATCTGTTTTAAAATTGTCATCTGGGGCTACTTCAACAATTTTCTTATCAAGTTCATCTCTTTTCATCTGTAAATTAGTGAAAATAAAAGTTGTTGGCTCATTAAAAATATAGATATATATAACAGTTCACATTAAAATTGAAATTTTTAAATTAGATTCTAAAAACTTAATTATTTTAATTTTAGGTGACTTAGTTTTGAAGTAGGAGTACCCAAAATGTATATGTTTAACCTATAAACATAGATGTTAAATTTAGTTTATGATATTAATACCTATTAACTAGTATAAAATCACTGAAAAAAAACAAAATAAATTGAGTCAAAGCATACTCTATTCGATACATTTTTAAGATCTTTTTTTAAAGATTTAAGAACTTATAAATGATCTATGATTGTAAAATCAATCTCCAAAACTTAATATTTATCAATAAACTATTTTAAATTTGTTTAAATTTTAACACAACTAATTAAAAGGTTAAAACTTTAGAAATTTTTTACTATTTTTTTTTATACTATATTCAAGCTAAGAAACATATTTGGTGGTCAACTTATGTGCAGAGGTGTGGCATTCTTACACAATAAGTATAAAGACGGTTAATTTAGTGGAATAACAAACACATGAAGCCTGATAGCTACCCAAATGACCTCCATCCCCCAATTTAATAAATTATTTTTTTTAAGCATACCAATTCCATAATTCAAAATATATCACATATTTTTTAACTTTAAATTAGTATTTTATTTTTGTTAAGTTAATAATGGTAAAAAATAAAAATGCACACAAGACAGATATAAAAATAATAATAAAAAATTAAAACAAACTGTTACCTTATCAGTATTCATAGCATCAAATGAACTAGCAGAGAGATTTATCATCTTGTCAAACATAAGTTCAGACTTCCCAATAGAAGGTACAGGATTAACAATTTCTTTAGTAGTGTTATCTTGTCCTTTAATATGTCCATTCAAATGTAAAATTAGATTTGAACGCACCTTTGTATTGTATGTACATAATGAACAGCCAATCAGATCTGAGAATATATGAGACTTAGGAATACTGTCAATAGTATCAGGAGAAAAACACAAGTTTTTTGTTTTGTCTTTGATAAGATGTTTTGTTTTTGGTAATCCTTTCTGGTAACCAAAATTCTAATTTAAAAAAAAAAAAAAAAAAAAAAAAAAACATTCAGTTAAAATCCTAAATGGCTTAATTTAATTTAGACACTACAAAATTTAAGCAATATACTAAAAATAAAAAAATTACTTACAGTAGAACGTTTTCTTTTCAAGGTTGTAATTTGTTGTTTATTTTGTTGAGGTATTAAAGAATTGTCAGAATTATTAACATCATTTGGTAGTTCTTGCATTGTTTTATAAAATTTACCATCAAAATCTAAATTTTGCTCGGTATTATGAACAGCCTTCATATGAGACATAATAATTTTACGAGAGTTGCCCTTAAATGAACACTTGTTACATGAAAACAAGTTATGAATTTTTTGTTTCTTCTGCTCAACTATTTTATTCTCATATACAATAAAATTATCTTTATTCAAATCAGTTAAATTAGAACGTTCAGGGACAAAATCTAAATTTGTAATTCCATGACTATTTTTCATATGATGTGTAATAGCACGCTGAGATGGTACATTTAAACTGCATAAATAGCATTTGAAACGATCAGGTCCATGAAGTTTGATATGTTCACTCATGTTTAATGGAGTCTTAAATACTTTAACACAATACATACATTTCTGTCCAGCAACACTATCCCAAAAAGGACATACATTTAGATGTGCATGATAAATGTCACCATTTGAGAAAATTTTTTCTACAACATAATTATTTTAAGTAAGTAACAAAACTCTTATTTATTAAAAATTAAAAAGAATTTGACTAAATACTTACCACATTCTTTACAGACAAATAATTTATCTAATTCAATAATTGGAAATGCCAATCGTTTAACCTTAATAGATCCATTGGTTGATTCTCCTTTCTCTAAACACATTCTTTTTTTTGGACTCTCAAGCTCTTCTTTTTCTAACAAATTAGTTTCATCTTCATCATCAATAACAATAACATCATTATTTGATGACACTTTTCGCTTTTCTTTGTTTTTAGATTCAGACCAAATACAATTTATTTTTAATGATTCTTGCATATCATTTTCATTTACATCATCAATCATGATAAATTCATTATCAATAGCTAATGGTAATGATGTACTACTTTCTGCCATTTGTGCACTATCAGGAACTGTAATAACAATTGTATCTAAAGGTTGAGATCCTTCATCAATACAAGCAGATTTCATAGCTACTGAAAGAACATCAGAACACTCTACAGATCTTTTTTTAGATTTCTGTGGCAAAACTTCAGGTAAAGAAGAAACTGTATCCACTGGTAAATTTACTACTTCAATCATTCCATTTTCAATAACTTTTTTCAATTTTAAAATTTTCAAATTTTTAATATTTTTAGAATCCTGCAATGATAAGTATTTAAATAATTAAAAATATTTCATTGATATGGTTATTTACTGATTCTTTTTATTAAAAATACATACACAATTATCAGATACCGTAGAACGCTCCAAGCATAAAGGCTCATATTCAAAATGTTCAAATGCTAAATGCTTTATCATTGAATCAATAATTTCACAACCAAATAAGCAGAAAATACATTGATATTTATTTAAGTTATGAAGTTTGAAATGCTGAAAAAATAATTAATTAACTAACATTTTATTTTAAATGTGAATCTAAAATATAATTTTAATTACTCTATCTTAAAATTACATGATTAACAAATGGATTTGGTCTCATAAGTAAATATATTAGTAACATGCCTATATGTATATAATTCAATTGATAAAAAAAAAAAATAAAAAGCACTACATACAATTATAATTTGAAGGTAAACCCTGACAAATGACAAAACGAGTAAAGATAATTTTAAAATAAACAAATAAACCAATGTAAATATTAATAGTTAAAAATTAAGGGTTCTCTTATTAATTAAATCTGACACATGCTTACCGTAATCATTAAATTTGATTGTAGAGCAAAAAATCCTTCACCATCATCTTTATTATCACAAATATAACAACAAAATTTATCACATAATTGATGTTCTTCATTCAAATGATCTATAAATTCGTTATGTAGATAACAAGAAAAAGCACAGTAACCTTAAAAAATCAGAGTTAAAATAAACTTTATTAATGATCTATAAAGAATAAAATGCAATTTATATTGTTATCAAAAAATAAAAATATTTCAATATAATTTATACATATTATCATAATTATCATAATTACACTTATAAACAAGACATTCGACCACACGATATCGTTTAGCGGCCATATCCCTTATAGGACAATGTTTACAATGATACAACTGATAACAGTTACAATCTTATAACATTTCCCATCTGACTGCACTAGTGCTACAATATGGTAATTATCATTACCTATGTAGTAGATAACACAAACTTCATACTTCATATGATAAAGTATAGATACAATTTTATTGTATTTACTAAGGGTTAGGCGTTGAAAATAACATCATGAATTTTGATGAATCGCAAACGCGATTTGATATCACCTTAAAATTGTAAATTAACTTGGACAATATACTCCACTACATATTACATGCACTATAATATAAAAATACACCCTTAGGGTCTTAGAATGATGTGTAGATTCAGATCACATACAAATATTAATATCACATTACAAAACATTGTATACATGATATAATAAAGGATGCTAAATGTTCACGTTTAACGCAAATTGATTAAACAGATGGAAAACGTTATCTGATCCACGAGAATATACATTATGTGGTTGCCAGATGCGTAATGAGTAAGGAGTAACAATCCTTGTTTAAGCAGTATCAAAATAATATGTTCTTATCAAATTAGACAAGACTGACTAATTATTAGCGCTTTTGACAAAACCTAGATATACATACCCATTACCCAGACATTAATAAATAAACTGCCTGTATCCCTGAAGTCCACACTCCATATTCGTTGCCAAGTACAAACATAGTTTAAAAAAATAGACAATACCTATGCATAGTGAGAACTTACATGCTTATTTTTTTTTCTAAAAATATTAATATTTATTCCGGACTTACATTTCTTTCTCTCACTTAAAACGGGTAAAGATGGTCCTAAAGAATAGAAGTATAGCTATAATTAAGCATTAGATACTGAAGTTATCTGTTTAGATCTATAAATAATTCATAAATATTCTTATCGATTCTTTTATGGATTTCAGAGTCATTAACAAATGAAAATATTTAAACGAAATTTCAGCGACCTATTTTGTTCATCAACTAAATTTATTACACATCAGAACTATTATAGTCATTAGTATTAATAATTCATTATTTTATGAGCTAGTTTGGGTTATTCCAACAATTTAGGAAATTGTGAAATAAATAATTATAATTGGAATATCAAATTACATCTGCAAGTATCACAAGGCATAAATTTTATATATAATATATATATAATATAAAAAAAGGGAGTCGTGCAGCGTCAGCTATAATATAATACAATATAATAATTTTAAATGTACCTTGCAACTGAAGTCAAAATATACAATGGATGAGGTGTTAAATTAAAAATAATTTATTACACATGAAAAACGATTCTGGGCGAAATGTTAATAGCTTCTTTTCCTAAGGATATTTAATAATTTATTTATATTACTTTAAGTAAATTGTCTCTTAGCAGCACGTTACTATGGTATGTTTAACAAAAACAATATTGTATAATATTAACTCACGAGTCAAGAGTCAATACTACATACGCCAGAACAGTGCGAGTAAGTTAGTGATTTAAATAGCTACTAATCTTGTAATCTATTCATTGTGTATAAAAATAATAATATAATCAATAAGTAATGGCAAACAATTTCCAAGTTTCTAAAATTAATATTTTTTGAATTACCATAAAACTAAAATCGTAAATTTTCGTTTAAATATTTTGTCAAAATAAACTATGAATATATTAACAGAATACTGCTTATGTGTTATAATTAAGTATATAGTTCATGATAAACCTTGCACATTACATTTTCAAATGATTTAATATTTTATAAGTTTTTAATTACATAATATTCTATACATTTTTGTGATTTCGAAGAATTTTGTTCAATTTTTTTTTTTTTTAATACTCAAGTATACATGGAACTAAATATAATCTAGTATTTGTTTTCAATTAATGTATATTAAATTATAAAATCTTTATCAAGTAATGTATTTTGGACGAAAATGGGAGTTTAGGCGGATAATTTCCAGGGGTACCAAATTATAATTCCTATTTAAAAAGACGGATGCTTGAGGTTTGAAGTGCATAATACTACCAAACGCAAATAACTAATTATTTTTTTTTTTTTTACTATACATTAAATTATTTTACAATTTAACATGTATTAATAAAATATTCGTAAAAATAAAATAGAAATTCGAGTTCAAAAGTAAAATTTTAGCTGTATTCAAACTAGTTGCATTCAAAAAATAAAATCCAAATTACTACCCAAGGGGTTTTTGAACGGTTTATCCATATCGTATTAAATACTTATATACTTATATCTTTCGTGGTAGCTCAATTAATATTTACCATGCCTGTTTAGTGTTTATACTTTTAATATTACTGTTGCCATTTATAAATAATAAAAAATGTAACGTAGATGACATTTTATTGTTCTTCAATTTAAAATGTCTATTATATATTATATTATTGTTCATTATTTAATAATTACAATTAAATATTAATAAATTTGAATTTATATAAAAAAAATTTCCAATAAAAACATTTTTTAACCTACCTGTAAATACACTAACACAGTCAGGATGTATAATTATGAAAAAAAAAAATTATACTCCATAATACTTATAGATTTAATTTAATATTTTGAATTAGATGTACGCTAAAATAACATGGACAACAATTAATATATATGATAAAATACTATGGCTATAATTAGTATTAGCTTTAAAAAAAAGCTGGACTACAATTCAGAAAGGTTTTTATCACAATATTTTTATAATTTTATAGGATTTTAGTTTTACTACCAAATTTATGATAAAACTCGAGGTATTCATGGTATTGTAAGAGACTATAACACATAGCACCTTATAATTATGTCTTTGTAGTTAAATGATAATGGAAATAGAAAGAACTCCGCTGTAAACCTAGATTATACCTATATTTCTTAAGCCACTGAATACATACAATAGGTACTCAAATTTCAAATTTAATCTTAAAACTAATCAATCCATAAAAATAGAAAAACTTACCAACACTACATTTGTAAGGTAATACAAAGTCCTTGAAGTCTACTACCATTAACATTTCTTTGGGGTATTTACAAGCGTCATCATTATATTCAAGTTTTATTATAGAATGTTTGGATATCTTGGTATGTATTATAGACTGAAAATTAATAAATATTTTTATTTAATGAAATTGTGTTATTAAAATTATAGATAAAAATATTACCTGGTGAACCAAAACATGAGAAGCAGTATAAGCACGATAAAAGCAATAAGGGCAAAAATATTCACAAAAAGTGTAATTATCAACTATATGATTAGCCAAAGACTCTTCATCATCAAACATTTTAAAGCAGTAGGCACACATTTTAAACTGTTCAACATTGTAAATTTGGTTTTCTATAACACGTTAAGATTAATAAGAAAAAATATTATTTTTTATAATAAAAGATAGTAATAAAACTTTTTACTTTTTTTTTTTCTCTGTATTTGAAAAATGTAATTTCATATGTAATTTGAATAGTTCTTTTGAATTAAAAATTTTTGTGCAAGTTCGGTCCATACATTTAAAAAGACCTAATAGTCTTGGTAAAGCAGACATTTCATTAAAAGCTAATTTTGTTTTCATCACATTCATTGGCAAATCTCGAACTTTTTTATCATAATCTTTTGTGTATGTTGTGTCTATCAAATAAATTGTACTATCTATGGGTATACCATTATTAACAATTTGTTGTCCTGCTTCAAGAGATATTTCTGAACTTGGTGGAACAAGTTCACAACTTGTCTTCGTTTTCATCCACATATTGAGATCATTATTACCAGATGCACTTGAGATAATTTTTAAAGCGTTTACTTTATCCTAAACAGACAGTAAACGATTAAAATAAATTAGAAATACTAAATTGTATATTTTTTTAATAAGAAAATTATATACCTTTTTTAAATTTTCAACATCAAAGTTGCATGAACTTAACGGAAACCTTCCATCATTAGAACCATGATTAATGTTTAGATTCACTAAAAATATATGAAAAAAAAAAAACAGCCACATTAACAATTTATTTTACTTAAAATCTATTGTATTTAATTTACAGCCATTTGCAATTTCTGATATATAGTTCTGATAACAACTTATATTATAATACAAATCAATACAATTTTTTTCTCTAGAAATTGTAAGATAATCAAAAATTATAGTTTAACATTTTGTACATTATACAAGAAATTAGTAATTAATATTAACATACTACATCCATTTATTTTTAAGTATTCTCGAAATAATTTTGATTTAATACCACATACTTATAAAGCCACTAGTTTTGACATAAATAATTTATTTTACATAACATGAGTTTAAAATTTCTAACTGAAATAAACTTGGAACAAACCTGATGTTTCATCACACTGGTTACTAAGCAACATATGGCTAGATTGTTCAGAGTTTTCAAATACATTGTGTTTTATAAAATCTAAAGGAGAAAATAAATTTAAATTAAATTTTAAAATTACATAAATAAATGTAATAATCAACATAAATCCATAATATTTAGTAAATAAAGACATTAAAATATTTATTTCTTATCATAGAAAATATATAATATTATTGAAACTCTAATTATATTATAAAATATTTTTGAAGTCTAAGTAGAGGTAACAGAAGTTTTAAATTTTTTGTACACGGAGATGTGATTGAAGGCGCTTATGAAATGTATTTATCTTTGTCAAAAAAAACCTCAAGAAAGTGTGAAGTTCAATCATCTTGATAACATTTTACCACATTATACTCTATTTAAGTTAAAAAGAATATTTATAAGCACCTCATTTTTTATATCATATTATTTTATGATAATATAACACCCATGAGCATATATTGGCCACCAAATTTAGTTCTTGAATATATTAAAGTAGATTATTGAAAATTAAAAACCACACTTTTCCCTGGAATTTGAAAATCTAATTCATATACTCGTTCAGTACATTATTAAGAATTTTAATCATGATTTGTTTCCAAAGGTTTGAAATTCGAAAAATAAACATTAAAGCTAGTAAAATTTATACCAAATAAATTTTAAATCTTATCTAATTAATATAAAATTTTAATAAACAAATAATATAATAACTAATTATTACCATTTTTGTTAATGGAATTTGTATCATCATTTGGTGGGTTATTAACGGGCATATCACAAATATTGCTTATACTTGAATCACTAGGCTTATCTATATAAAAACCAAAACAAACACAAATGTACAGAATTTTTGTATTAAGAAATTACATTTAATTAAATACTTTATTTCAAATATGTTAGAATTTGTATTACATTTTAAGTGAATCATACATACTGGTTATTAATATAATAATAAAAATCTACACCAAATAGCTATACAAAAGAATTTTAGATTTTATAAATTGAGAAAAATTTAAATTTTAGTAAGCGTGAATTGTAAGTAATATAAGATAAGTTTTAAAAAAGTTATGATTGTACCATAAAACAGGTGTGGAGTTTGTCAAAGGAGTACAAATCTAAAATAATATGGGTCTTTTCAAATGTAAACTGAAGAATAATAATAATTATATAAAACTTAACTAAATAGTATTATTGTTCACCAATCATTTTAAGTAAGTGTTTTTTTTTTCATCTATATAAATTAATAATACTTATTATGATCTGTACTTAATAATTTATAACTTTGTATCTTTAGAGGACATTACATTCAATTTATAGTATCCATCTTTCTAGTACAGTGTTTCCCAACCAGTAGTCCGTGGGCCAGTTATAGGTGGTCCGCGGTACCTTTCTTCGTTTTCTATTAAAAATTATTTTTTTTTTAACAACGAAAAATATTTTATTTTACCGTAATATACGGTTATCTTATTGTTGTTTCTGCCGACGACCGATAAGTATTTTCTACTTTTATAAGTGTCTCTGATACCTATCAGAGTAATAAATTACTACTATTATCACGACTGATAATGATCATGTCAATTTCAAACATCGTTGCTTATATATTTATACTTTATGAGTACCAACAAATAACTGTTATGGATATTGATTCAGTATGCGCTCGTTATTCGTTTGATTACCACGCAGTACGTTTTGAAAATTAACATTTTTCGATAAATTTTGTGTATTCTTGTTAATGAGTAAAAAAAAGCTATTCCTAGTTTGCGTAAAATTGAGGTGATCCGCGACCTATAAAATATTGTCGAAGTGGTCCGTAGTGGTAAAAAGGTTGGGAAACACTGTTCTAGTATGTAACATAGCAAATCTACACTTAGCAGTTCACATTTAATTTTGTTAACTTAGATTTAATCAATCTATTATGAAACTTGATAGTAAAAACTAAATCTGTGTTTGTATGTAATTTTTATAAAAATAATTCTGTTTTTATGCAAATTATAAACATTATTAAACTACAATACTTTGTCTACACAATACTTGATGAAAAATGAAATTATTGTAAAATGCCCGCAAATGAACATTAATTAAGTTCTTATCATAAAGTTTCATAATAGACTGATTTACTCTAATATTAAAGCTAACAAGCTAAATGCAAACTACTGAACATAGATTTGCTGTTACGCATTTGTAAAGACAGAGACAACAAATCAGATATAGCGTCCTCCTTAAATTGTATAACTTAATTACAGTGGAACCTCGATAACTCAAACTTCTATAAGTCGAATTTTCGATAACTCAAATTTTTTTTTCGCCCCCAACCGACTCAAGTTATCGAGGTTCCACTGTATTATTTTTCTAATAAGCAAATAAAATATTTCTAATTTTTTATTATTGATATAAATTATTTATGGTTGATATTTTCATAATTAATATTAAATAAAATTCTTCATTAACTTTTATTTGTATTAATTATTCTGTTTTTTTTTTTTTATTAAACTTAAGCTTGGCGACAAGAGCTATTAGCTGTTGTAGGGGTTATTAACTGTGTAAGGGGTAAGGTTGGTACGGTAGGTTGTTTTTTACGATTGTTACAGCTGATGGCAAATACGTGTATGTGTGCCAAAGTTTTTAACCACTATGATCCCGGTGGTCACCCATCCGGGAGCTAGTGGCTGTAGCTGTTACTTACTCCCAGTCACATTCCGCAACTGGTAGCAGCCAACGCGCCACACTAAGCCACAATTATGCTATTTATTAAAATATATTAAGGTAATTAAAAAATATATAAATATTTTTTTGCAGTTTTAATAAAAAAAAGTCATTAAGTCATCTTTTTACTTATAAATAATTTTTATTGTTTATTTATAATATAAAATTATGAGATTAATAATAAAGCGATTGTTGTTACCCTGACTAAAGTTATTAACAAATATCAGTTTTGATACATATTTAAATGCATGGAAAATTTTGACAAGAAAATATTTTAAATACTTTATTTGAATAGAGGTCTCAATGAAAGTTAACATGGCATTGATAATATACACATATATATGTGTTTCAATAAGCTTCATAGACGTATTTTACTACTACTATAAGTTACTGTTTACTTACAATTAGTATGTACACTTTTTTGACATTCAATTAAATGACAAGATACTAAATGTTCTAGAGCATTTTCCATGTATAGATAATTATAATTTCTCCAAAATCCACATCCGCAAATACTGCACATTCCATTCCAACTGGTTAACTTATGATATGATTGGATATGTTTTACAAAATCATTGTAAATTATTGTTGAACATGTATTTGGACATGATTCATCAATACATTGGAATAATAACATATTATTTATTTTTTTACAACTGACATTTCCTATTATTCCCTCTGTTAAGTCATTTTTTAAGTCAAACAAACGACTATCTTCAAATAAATTTGATTTTTCTTCACTTGTCATTGAAGTTTTACCTTAAGAGCATTACACATTTATTATTTGCATGATATACATACGACAGTATTAATATTATGACATTGTAATATTTTTTAAGTGTGTAATATTTTTAGGAAATAAAAGAGATTTATAATATTAATACAATTATTAACAAAATAAACTATATCATACTAGAGTAATTCATAGGACTCAAAAAATATAAAAATTAAGATTTTTAGGACAAAAATAAAATAAAAAATGTGTATTAAATATTCAACAAAAAAAATACTATTCATTAAATTACAATTAATGTACTACTATATTAGTTTATTTAGTATTACAATGAAGTATTGATTATTTCTACTAATTGGGACTAAGGGGGGTAAGGATAATCAATCAATGATTAAAAATATATAATGAACACAAATTGAAATGTTTTAAATAGTTAAAAGCATAACAAATAATGTACTGGATTTTAATTTATAATTTAATAAAAAAATTTAATACACATTATTAACAAGCTGGAAATTAACATGCAGATAATCAACGCTTTACTGTACAAGTTACTACATATTATTATTGAAAAAAAGTGCACATACAAATTAATGAAAACTTTTTCAAAATAGTTGTAATGATATTTTTTTTATTATTATTATTATTAAATATTTCAAAGACAATTAATTTTTTAATTAACTTATAATATTTAAAATTAATTTAACCATCAAAATGATTTTAAAAATATTATTTAAATTAAAAACTGAATAATGCTTAATGTGCTAAAAAAACAATTTCCTGTGACCACTTAAAAGTTTTTAACTAAAATTGTGCTATAATTATTCCATTTCTGCACACATTCTCTTAATTTTGAAATTAATATAGTTGAAACAAACTTGTGTTAAAATATCACTTAAAATATTTAAGATTAAAATCTTAAAATGCTTTAATTTAACAATAATACAATAATATCAAATACTTAAAAAATAGAGTATTATTAAAGTAAAACATCAAATTAAAACAAATATTTACCAAAACATATTAAGTTTAATTAAAACTGTTATATTCTATAATTATTTTAAAAATAAGTTATAAAATATCTGAAATTAAATTTGAAACAGTTTGAGAACATCTATAATACGAAAAACCAAGTTAAAATAATACACAAATAAATAACAATTTAAATGAATATTATTGCAAACCAATTATATAAACTATATACTACGAGTTATGACATTCATATTTTATATGTACCTATATAATTAGTTAACAAATGTATGTTTTTGATTTATAAAAAATGCATAACTCATACTTTAGAAGAAATATTGGTATCTACAAACAAATGGTTTAAAATACAATGTTTCAAAATTTTCAAGCCACCTTTAATTATAATTTGTATTAGGATATATTATATTATATTGTATGAATATTAATCAATTTTTTTTTTCAATTGTTATTTTATTAATTTAATAGTTTTAAAAATGATTCAATGACTTAAAATAGCACAAAAGAGCAAACAAATAAAAGCAAAAAAAAAATAATAAATTAATCTGTTAAATGTTTTGCATTGCAAATATCTGCTAGTTTAAAAGCATGATCATACAGTTATAATATTATTTCACTATAAAGAAAAATAAAATGTATACTTACGAGTGGATAATGAATCACCAGGTAAACGTGAACAACGAACTCTAATTAACTTTTCAACAATTGGTGTATTTTTGAACATGTTTTGACATACAGAAGATAAGCTTTGGTCACTCTTTGAACCTCCAAAATTCACTAAAAAACATAATTATATTAGACTATGAAACTTTACAAATATTAAAAACATAATTAAGATTTATATACTCATATGATTGGGTTGTTCATTATTCTTTAAAACCAAATGATGAGAAATTAAGTGTTCTAACGCATTTTTTACATAATATTGTTTAGAAATCAACTTGAAGTTGTCATGACATGTTTCACACTTTCCATCCCAAACTACAAGTTGGTGATTCTGATTGATATGCTTGAAAAAATCAATTAAAACTACAGTTGAAAATTGATTTTCTAGGCAATTTAACACTGAGCATTTGAACAATAATATTGAATTTATCAATTCACAACTTAAACCAGCCAAAGCACATTTTGTAGAATTTTCTTTTAATGTGTATTCAGAATTTAGAAGACCGGACTCTTCTGTGCTGATTTTTGTTTCATTTGTAAGAGCTAATCAAATAAAATAAAATTTAAATAAATATCAATAGTCCTTAAATATTTACTTACATTGAAAAGCTTGTTCTGGAAACAATTTAAATGTATTAGATTTTGATTGATTTTTGTTAATAACTGATTGCAAAGGATTCATAACAATTACTGACTTTGGCAGATTTTCATCAACTTTTGACTCTGAAGGAGTTTTGACAACAGCTAACTTTGCTGAATTGTTATCAATAGTTAAGTCTGGTGGATTTTCAAAAATAGATAATTCTGATGAACTCTCATCAATAATTGACTCTGGTGGAATTGTATTAAT
>NW_020270550.1:0-22069 GCF_002803265.2 Melanaphis sacchari
ATTTATAATATTTAAGAATTTCATATATATATATATATATATATATATACTGCAGTTTGACAATATTTATTTGTTATTATTAGGTACTTAAACCCCGTAGGCTAACTTAAATTTGTATATTATAGCCTATAGGCAACTCACTAAATCAAACAAAGATATATTTCATGCGTATATTTTGCAACTGAGGAGGAGTAAGAGGTTTACTGTCTTTAGGTGATTTGGATTTTCTGTAAGTAGACGACAGAAATTCATGTAATACAACGTATACCTTGGTGTTAGAATGAATAATAAAATAAATAAATAAATAAAATAATTAATAAATATCTGATATTTTAAATTATTAGATTCCAAGAATAGAAGGACTTTTTTTAGCAGGATATGGATTTTTCAGCATTTTTTTTATCATTTTTCATAAAAAAAGACATCTATTAAATAATTTAAAGTAGAAAAAAAAGTTCTTATTTAAAAAAAAAAACAATAATTTTAATCACCACAGAATATATTTAAATGAGTATGAAAATTTATAATATATGTGTATTGTGTAATAATTAAATGGGTAGTAAAAATATTTTAGTTATTATTGTTTTCTATACATTATGACGTGTATACACACTAAATATTGTACAATGTATATGTCATGTGTTATATTACTAAATAGGTTCAGTAAAAAAATAATGACTGCGTATTATATTCAAACTGGCTCTCAATATAAGCAGTATAGTTCAATCACAGTGTATAATAATATTATAATATTATATCCGAGTTCTCATTTTCGACAGTAATTTATACATTTTTACGAAATCGTGACTTGTGAGAATTTATATAAGTACCTACCTACATTCGTTACAATATTAACGAACTTGTTTGTTTCACATTTATTATATTGGTTCATATTACGTAAAGACACTTTTTGTCAAAACTATTAAAAATTATTATTTTTTGCCTAAACGTTTTGCTCGTAAATATTTAATCGAATATCAATGATCAAAAATAAAAAAAAAAATAAAATATTGACTAAAACATAATGAACATATATATTATATGTTTATTTAATGACTAATAAGTAATAATCGTTTAAATTCAATTGGTATAATAATTGGTTTCTAATGTTATTGAAACTATATAATATAATTATAAAGATACAATAAAAAAAACCTGTTTTTTGATAACAAATAACAAAAATGGATACCTCTATTATATATACATAAGTACCTACATTTATTATAATAATTTAATGCATAAGATATTAGTTAATTCGCTTAATACTATATAATATACCATTATCTTTCATATATATATATATATGTATGTATGTAATATTAATTAATTAAGAAAATAACCTTGAATAGCTGAATATTATATTTTATAATATATGAACACTCTAATATTGTTAGAAAAAAATTTTAAATTTTATTATAGTGATGGTATGTGAGTACCATCGTCCGTCTAACGTTTATTTATACTTAAAATATGTATATATATACTACCAAAAGACATTTTCTATTTAGGATTATTAATCGCATTCCTTTTACTATTATTATTATTAAATTACATTAACTCTTAAAATATTTAAAATAAAAAATAAAATAGTAATGACATGTACATTAGTTACATTTGAAAATTGTATTATAACGATCGATCAAACACGGGAACGGGTATAATTTATAAATTTAATTTTGAAGTCAAACAAATAAATACATATTTAATCGAGTGTTCTATAAAAAAAAAAAATAATAATAAAGAATATTATTTCATATAACATAAAAATACTATATATTGTCAAATCTAGGTACCTATGCTTTATAATAATGATGAAGTGCACTTAAAACACGTTTAAAGCAACTTTTTATATTTTATATAATTATATAACAATATATATATACCTACCCTATTTTTTTTTTTGTTTTCCGGAACGTTTTATAAACCCGATATACCCGGAAATCTCTATGGGATTGCAACCATCGTTTTAGTTTCTCCCCCATCGTGGTGTATACAAGCACCGTAAAGTTGAGTAATTTATCAAGTTGTGAACACAACTTAAATATAATGAATGAAAAAAATCGAAATTCTCGAAGAAAGAAATAAGTATTTTTACGTGATTAAATGTCACACGAGCTTACAAAGTTCTACGATGACGGCGGATACATGACGGGACTGCAGAAGGGCGCGCGCCGGCGATACTAGGAAAACGAACTGCGATAATAATAATATATGCGCGTACCTCTCCCCTTCGCAATATCAATATATTATAGAATACTATGCTTATTTATCGTGACATTTAAATATATTGTCTGAAAACGGTTTTAAAAATGTCGTTGTTGTAATATTGTATTCTACAAAAATACTAATTGATATTCAGACGGAGTAAATATTATAGGTTATAATATTATGAGTAATGACACTTTATATCATTTTATTAGCCGCTCTTACTCACGTAAAAAATATTTTATAAAAAAAAATATTGTAATATTGTCCAAACCCTATTTAATTCGTTCACAGTGGTATCGTATATCATCAGTGATCTCATTTGTGTGACAGGCATTGCAATAAGATTATAAATGTTTTAAACGCTATATACTTAAAAAAGCAAAGCGATCGTTTTTTGTACGTAGAATTATTCACACGGCATAAAAACTTAGTACCTATATAGCTACCTAACATTATGTTATGTGAAATAATAATATTACGCAGTTGATCTGCAATTTAATTTATAACACATTTGTCCATATAATTTAAACAATAATTTGTATTTCACTATGCAGGTCAGTTGTTGTAATGATTACATTACTATGTAGATCTTTATTAGGTCATACCATTGAGTATATATACTATATATACTCAATGGTAATACTAAATTGTTCTGTAATTATTATTAATTTGTTATGTTGTGAACAAATTGTTGATGGAATATTATCTATATTCTAAATAAATTATAGATACATCTATACACTGTAACATAACTCTCAATCATATTATTTTTTTATTTTTAATTATCTGTGTTTCTAACAGTAATTCATCGATAATAATCAATATTTATATACTTTATTATTTTTTTATGAGACCAGCTTAACTATTTTTTTTCTTTAATTCCTAAATTTTAAATAATGAATAATTTACATTTTATCAATTAATTTCCATTCTGCATATTCATAAAATTTAAAAATGCGAAATACAATCATTTTACAGTGATATTAAAGTGTATAAGCCAAACATTTTTTATGAATATCAAGTAAATAAGCTATTTTTATTAATAGTTACCATACATGATTGAAATTGATAAATTATTTGACTGAATTTAGGTTTTTAAACACTATATTTTATTTTATTTTCTAACTCTATATTGTTTTAAAATAATGTCATTGCTGTTTAATTAAATATTAAACACGCTATATTTTCTTTATTTTAGTCTCTATTGTAATAATACAAAATAAAATGAAATATGACCATGTTTAAATAATACGTACCTATATAAAAAAAAATGTATCTATATTGTAAACTTTTGTATGTCATAGGTTGTGCAGGTGGACTTCTGGGTACTCGGCGCATTGGACATCCGTATCAAAACCGGACGCCACCCAAGAGGAAAAAGCCGCGTACGTCGTTCACCCGCAGTCAGATATCACAGCTCGAAGAGAAGTTCAACAAGCACAGATACCTGTCATCTGTCGATCGCGCAGCCTTAGCAAAAGCGCTTAAGATGACCGATGCGCAGGTCAAAACATGGTTCCAAAACAGACGCACCAAATGGAGGTAAAAAAAAGTTTTGAATTGTCTTTGTTAATCATTCCATAACAATCATTACATGATATTATAATATTATGATCGGTCTTAACAAACGTGTCTAATATATTTTTCTGATATTCAAGTTTGACTGTGGTCACGGCAATATTCATTTAGAGATTTAAATATTTATTTTTTTTCGGTTGTTACAACTTTTCAATTTTTTAACGACTGCAATGTCTGTATATTTTTTATTATCATACGATATGTTTGAAAACAGAATATACTTTCCTATGAATATAATGTATCGATATAAAATATTAAACAGATTACTTTTTTCTTTATACATAATATGAATAATTTAATAGATCACAATTTCAGTCTTTGTCAACACAAAATATTTTACACTCTACAGATACTCAATGTTAATATTTATATTTTTAGAAAATTCTTTTTCTATCAATTATAGAGAATCAAAAATTTAGAATGCTCTTAATAACTATAAAAAAATCGGTATGATAAAAAATAGTAAATTACGATAAATACGATATTTTTTCTTTAGAATATGTATAATACTTTGTAGTTATTATAGCTAGACATACAATGATAAAATTAATTTAAATTGCCTACTCGAAAATCTCGAAAATTAGTTATATAAACTACTAATAATCAGTATTGTCATTAAAATGGAATACACTGTTAAATATTATGTGCATACAAATTTTCGGACGGTTAAAGAAGTATTATAAGTATAAAGCAACTCACCGTGAATTTTATTTTTCCTGTATTAAGTAGTTTGTAATAAAGAAACGGGAAACACGGAATGTTGCCCTGTACACAAACAAATCAATATGAATTAATATATTTATAACTTACTTCGATCAAATAATATACGTACCTAATATTAATTACTATACACTGTAACGATTAACCCAAACAATATAATATATGTTTCAAATCACGTGTCATTTTTACAACAATGTACGCATGTGTAAAAAAAAAAAGGAAAAAATCACCAACAATAAATAGAATAATAAATTTCCGCACCGATCTATAACGCCATGAATACAGGGCGTTGACTTGGTACGTTTATTTTTAAATATTGGTAGGTACACATATATTATATTATATGTTCACTGGGTAAAAATTTCGGCGCCATGAGATCAAAAGTAGTTAAACGCCGACTTTATCTGTATAATACGTAATTAAGGATATACGATATAAAACAATAATTTGTCGTTCATTAATAACTCCATTATACACTTAAAATAATAATATATAGATCCATTACGGCTCGTAAAACGTACATATGTTATAAAATCGAAACGGCGGCATTGAAAAGCGTTCTTTTTATATTGTAATATATTTATGTAGATATGGACGACTTAAAAGTACACGTACGCGCGTATTACTCGCACTGATAAATACGAGATCAGTTTATCGTTTCCACGTCCACGCGCGTAAAATAATAATAATAATAATGACATTATGATGTTAATTCTCCCCGTGTACTGTTTGCACTGTCAACGACCCTTTTTTGATGTTATAATAAATAAACGCGTTCGATCGACAGTCCTTACTATAATAGCATTATGTTATACGTGTATATAGTACACTACATCATCGTATGAAAAAAAAAAATAAACTATTATCACGTCTGATGTGTATACTATATTTTATAATATAATAATATAACAACTATTGTTGCCGTGACGGTCGTATGCACTCATACAATGCATGATGGTGGCGAAAACAAAAATTGTTTATTATTTTTACTCGTTAAATTAAATTTTTAAAATTTTTTTTAACATGGGTTGAACGAAACACGATGCGAAAAAATATGTGTGTATGATATAATATCTATCCTCGTAATAAAATATGGTTTTTCAATGACATAATTTAATATTATGTCGTTCGTTTGATTTTAATGACGACGAAGAAATTAACTGTATAATAGTATTATTATTACGTTCGGGTAAAATATAGGTATATAGTTATATTATGCATATATTATTATTATTGTGACAAATCGGTCGGCCCCGCGCCAAACAAAACGTTATAATATAATTCATTCGGCGACAAACGCGATAAAAACGACGACGGGAGAGGTAAAACGAGAATTAAAAAAAAAACAACCAAGTCCATTAGAAGCTTTTAAAATTCCTGTCACCTTTTCGGGCCACTATTAAGTGGTTTTAATATACCATTTCTACTTCTTCTTTCTTTATTTTCTGTTTGTTTTTTTTTTTTTTTTTTTTAATTACACGTGTTATCCGAGCCGACGCAGTTAATGCATATTCCGTGTAATCGGTGGCGCCCCCAGTGGATAACACGGGCGAACCAGTTGTCCTGCGCTTGTGTTTATATACCTCCAATATTATTATGGCTGTATGTACGTACATATTACTTATATTTTTTAGTTATATACTACCTACTAAAATACACATAATATATTTACGTACAAACGCACGCACAAACACGCAGCGTTTTGATATAGGTATATACGTGTTATATACATATAATATTATACAGACACACTTGTATATTATTACTATACTGTAGGACACCGCGCAAGTAAATACTTATAATAATACATATAATATAATATTGTGAATGTACATTTACCACAGTTTTTACTACCGCCGCCACCGCCGTACAAGAGTAAACAGACAAATGGATGTGTTTGTTTGTTTTGCCTCCCTCGAGCAAGCGCGCGCGCGCTCGCCCACCATTTTCTTATACGGCAGTCGTCGTTTCTGTATTTGCAGTGGTGTAATAAAAAAAACTACCGCTCTGACGACGACGACGACGACGACGACTGTAACACTACAACAGTGGTGGCGTATAAGCGAGAGGAAATCGGCGATCTCGTGTCTAGCTTTTTTTTTGTTATCATCGATTGTGCGCGAATGGTGTCAAGTCTTTCGCTTCTGCAGTACGGAGCTTAAGGCGATCCCTCTAAGATCGAATTGTGACGTGTCTGTCGTTTGAAGAGATCGTTAATAATAATATACTGATGATGATCGATGATGATGTTATATCGTCGAAACGTAAAAACTATAGATTTTGTTTGCCGAGTATTACAACTTTAGGCGATGGATGAAAACTGTTGGTTGTTAAACGTTTAGTAATATTATTTTTATTGTTTTCAAATATATTAATGAAATCATATTCGGATAACTGCAAAAAAAAAACATCAATCGATAACGACCGTTTTGCAGAAATTTGATCGCTTTATTCTATCTCCATTAATGGGTGAGTGGGTAGGAGAGGTGTTTTTAAAGTTCTTAAAGAGTTCTGTCCCACATTTATAGAAACCTCTAAAAACGCACCACTGATCCGAGCACAATATTATTATTACGTATATCAGGAATATCGTTTCGTCAGCTAGACACTGTCATAATATTTTTATGAGGTATCGATACCGCCCAATATTGATTTTCAAAATCCTGAAATGGTTTTTTGTTTATTTCGCGGTGAAACGACGTGTTGGATTTGCCGCGGTCATCTCGTTTGCATCACTCGCACAACCCCCTCACATGTACGATCGCGTATCGTCGTCGTCATTACCCGTTACTACACGACGGCCGGTGAAACAGCTACGCGTTATTGCCCTCAGTGCCCGAGTAGTACAAACAAACGTTATTATTCGTTAAAAAAAAAAAAAAAAAAAAAAGGTAAACAATTATTAATAATTTACGATGCAATCGTTATAAATATACATAGCACGCGCGTACCTACCTGTGCCCGTGTACGCGCGGCGTATACGGTACGCGCAGTGGTGTCGGGAGGAGTCGAACCTGTTTTTTTTTTGTTTTTTTTTCGTTTCTCAATAAAGACGGAACTAAAAAAGGGCCGACAGTGGCGAGACGTGCGTGCGATAAGCGCGGACGGAGGCGCCACACGACGGGACGACGAAATCCGACGCAGCGCCACCGGACCGCTTCCCGCCGCACCACACCGCCGTAGCAGTGCGGCGTCGGCGGCAGCGACGTTATTTTTTAATTTTTTCTCGCTCGCACCGTCCGATCTCGTCGCGCAGCCCAGAGCGAGACCGCTGACGGATTAAGGACGCGTTGAAATTAAGGCATTCACCGGAAACGCGCGTATGATGATGATATGCCTAATGTAAATGCACATTAAAACGACGCGACGCGACGAACACGTCCACGTGATTTCCCGAACGTAACCCGACGACTGAGATCTCAACGAAATATAACACGATAATAATATTATAGTGTCATAAATAAAACGTACAGTGACGGATTAGTGGTTGTTTTTGTACTAGGACTGAGCGTGTTCGGCATTAGATTATATAATATGACGTAGGCACGTCCATCGGTACGTATAGGCACCTATAGCTGGTACAACTTACGTCCGGGTAGGCTGCACGCGAGGTTTGTAGACTATATAATAGTAGATGGACGACGGTGGGCGATTATTATTGTTTTAAGTGTAATGAACGATAATAGCAAGTCGTTCGATGGTCGTGCGAGTACGCATAATGGCAATGATCGAAAAACAATTATCGAAACCTACCGCTAGGACGTTGATTTCGTTTTGGAGACGTGACTGCACGCACAGATTCCGTCATAATTGTTTTATTTATATTCTGCAATAATCTGTACATTTCGCGTTAATGCGATAGATAATTTAATGATAATAGTTGACGTGATTAAGTATGTACATACAATAATTATAATTGCTTACAATATGCGTAAGTATGCCGTTTAAAGTAGGTCCTATCATGTCGTGTGATTATACAACTAGGTATACGTAAGTACATTTTTTGTATCGTTCGACAATTAATTTGCGTTAACATGTCATGTTTTAAAAGACTTCACCGCGAAGTTGGAAGTAATAGTTGTAAGTTATAACTAAAAATATAATATTTTAGTTAATTATATTTAAGGTAAAATAAATTCTCTCGCAATCCTTATGATAATGATTTAACTTGACCGCAAAACGAAAGAGTACCTACATAATATTAATTTATTTACCTACGCGTTTACTTATTTAATTAAATCGCTTGCACGTGAAGAGGGATAGTTATTGCTGCTGTAATAACTACTAATAAGAATAATAATGCCTAACGGGGTTGTATTATAAAGTGTTTCTGAGAAGTACTTACCGTAATTATTACTACCACGCGCGCTACCGCGGTATTATAACACGTTAGATATGCATGCATATAATATATTATTATTACAATGATGATGTCGTTTTCACCGTGAAACCGAAAATTCTCTTAAACCCGAGTTAATAATAATAATAATAATACGTATATAATCGCCGTCATCTGAATTTATAGTAATATACAAAACCTGTATGTATATATAATGTAAATATTTAATAATTTATTAAACAATAACGTACGTCTCGTTTGAAACTTTAACAGTATTTACTGAAGTAAAACTTTACTCGACAGAAAACGACAGTGTGCTAAAAGCGTATTTATATATGACACGACTTAAAGGAATCTATAAATACGTACAGTTAGGTAGTGGTTATGAATTTTCGTAAGTCACAATTTAACATTTTAACGTACTTACATATTAGGTACATTGTACAATACGTCAATACCCAATTTAAACGTTAAATATATATATATATATGATTATCATATTAGACTGAGAAAACAATAAACGACTAAATCTCAATACTTAGCATCAATAATATATAGTATTGTATTATTAAGAAAAGAATTTATTAACATTCACGCATATTTTATAAATTTACGATTTTCTATCAATTTTAAATCCACTCATTGAATTATTTTTTAATAAATCCCATCGACTTCTTAAATACAACTTAATTGTTATCAGAGTTTTATCTGTCATCATATATTTTAGGTACAATAACAACTTTTTTTAAAGTATAAATTCTTAATAAATTCACAAAATTATTAATATTACAAAATGATTGATGTTTTTTCCTTTTTTTTTTTTAATCATTCAAACCACGAATAATGTTACCTGTTGTCTGTCAACCAAAATGTGACCATTAAACACTATTATTATCTCAAAATTAATGTTTTTTTAAATATTTTTTTGCAATGAATTAATGTCGCAATATTGAAACACTCGCAGTAGGGCGCAGTACAATAATTATTATTGTGCAGTAGTGTTTGTGTGAACGAACCCGGATTTCCGCACTTACCTAATAATATGAAATGATCAACGTTTATTACTATAACGACGATAGTATAATATATTATACCACTCAATAGTAAGCTTCATTTTGAAATGTGAGATTTGTGTATGAACGGACGTTTCCGTTCGTGCTTGTACCTACATAATATACTAACATGCCGCCGACGCCTACGCCACGCCGGTCGTATAATATCAAAAGATATTTTTTTTTCGTCTTTCCTCCGTTTAACATGGCGGTGTCTGTTGTTTAATAAAAAGAATGACTAAATCGAATATTTACGGGATGTGCGAAAAACGTACCTACATGCAAACGTATATGGAAATTAAATCGCAAGGATACCCCGCACGTAATATTATACGCGCGTATCGACTATCGAGGAGACGAGAGAGTGAGAGAGATACGCGCGTGGATAGTTGTTCTTATAACTTATAAGTTATATTTTATTACGAGTGTAGGATTTTAATTTATGTGTTTACGTACGTTAGTTCGGCTTCGATTGTATTTATGATATGATAGTTGTAAGTAGGTACCTAAGTATAAATAATATAATTTTGAATTTATTTTGTTTACAATTATTTGTATTATCATTTATACATTAAATGACTTGTACATATCACCGGTACTATTTTTAAAATGTTGTTAAAATAATATTATTTAATTATAAATAGAGATAATTTTTTTTTAAATTTTATTTAATGAACTTTAATAAATAGTAAGAACTATTCGAAGTTAAGAACAATTGTATAATGGATAACATATATTCTGTTTTGTTAGGTACACTTTTACCTGTACATAATAAAATTGATGTCATGAAAAGTGTAACAAGTCGTCGACTATGAGTACTGAGCTTTA
This sequence comes from Melanaphis sacchari, assembly GCF_002803265.2. Lineage (NCBI taxonomy): Eukaryota > Metazoa > Arthropoda > Insecta > Hemiptera > Aphididae > Melanaphis > Melanaphis sacchari. Next base: position 10,726 of record NW_020270550.1, read on the forward strand.
TGCGTCATATATAAGATCGTTGTACAATATAACTCATTCAAGAGTCCAATAAACACTTAAATAAATTTAATAAAAGTATATAACGTATAGAAATACTCCGGATGCGGAAATCTTACATTTCTACGGATTGCGGCCAAATGCGTTTAATATTTTATCAGATCCAAAGCGGCGGCATGTCCTGCGCCCCGCGGACCGTTACAGAAATCCGCTTAAACTGCATTTTAAAATCAGCTAAATTATTCAGACTGGCTTTTAAACTGTCAACTTTGGCACATTCACACACATGCGATTATACGCTCCCCTTTTCGCGCAAACACTATAATATAATATAATATGTACACGGCGCGTTATAGCCCAATAGTGCGGATAGCGATTTTCACGGCTGTCAGTTGTGTCATCAGTTTGTCGACGAAACGGCTAAAATAGAAAAATCGTTCATTATGTATATAATAATATATAGGTACATTATACACTATACAGAGTGGACCCAACCACTCGGCAATACTGAAAATCACGATTTTCTACATTTCGGAGCTCGTATACGGTTTTCGATTATTCATACGCAGTGCACTTTACCACAGCATTACGATTATTTATGTAAAATAGATTGTATACCGATTTTTTACTCGTATAACAGTTATACCTCTAACCGCGTGAACGCTATACACACTGTATACCAATAGCTATATCACGTTTGTTTAATATAATATCACCATTATAACCGTGTTTTTGTGTTACGATATCGTTATGAGTATATAGGTACTTAATAATATGTAGGTACTCGCTAGCCGGAAATCAGAATTCGTTCAACGCGTGATAAAAATAAAAATTCTCAACGCAAATCATCTCGCTCGGTGGATAAACTTAGACTCGGACCAAAAACAAAAAACAGTTATTGCGGTATTATACTTATTATATAATATATATATTTGGTGGCCCTATACCACGCATAGGTACCTACTAGTAATTTAATAAAATAATAACAAAATTTGTTATTTCTACGCCGTGACTTGTATAATATCGTAAAACAAATTGTGCATCGATGGTGCAAAGCGTACGCCCTTGCGGTGAACGACGTGTGGTGACTCGTTTTTAATTTTTTCTTACCTGTTCGCAGACGTCACATGATGGAGGAACGGGAAGCTCAGAGGCAGATGGCCACGAAAATGATGCAGTCCATGATGGACGACCGGGACGGCGGCGTACGTCTGGGCGCGCTGCAGGGCCTGCAGGCCTGGTCCCCGGCCGCCATGTCGCCCGGCGGCGGCGGGCCCGGCGGCGTCGGCGGTTCACCGGTGGCGCCCCAACCGCCGCCCGGGCACTTCGCCCTGTCGCAGCCTCCGGTCGCTTCGCCAATGTGCTGAACGGGGCCCTCGGACCGCGTGCGGCGGCCAATATTTTTCGTCGTCGTCGCGATCACGCGTACTCACATTCCTAAGTCCTCGCCGCACGCTCCGCGTACTCATATTAAACGAAATCATTATGTCTTGATGAGATCAATGTACCACCTGTGTCTGTCTGTGTGTGTATATACGTATATTAACGTACTGATGCGCGCTACTAATGCGTGTGTACCGACGATATCAACGATCGTACCGATATTGGGTTGAACAAATACAGATATTTTATATGTCGAATAATATTTTACGTGTACAAGCGTGTGATAGTAATAATAATTGTTAGTCATTTTATAACATATTAACGTGTTAATTATATTAATATGCATATCGTGTGTACAGAGATTCGTATTTTTATGCCATTTTTTAGCGATAATTATAATAATATTATGTGTCGTATATTGCACAAAAAAATATTAAACGTGAGATCCGCAAATCGGAACATAATGCGTTTTTAGGACAAATACCGATATAATTATCGTATCGAAAAACGTAAAATAATCCGTTCTTCTATTACGGCGGAAAAAAATACAGATTTAAATAACTAATAAAAACCCTTCTGTTCCCATAGAGATTATGGAGAAAAAAATAATAATTTTTTCGTACGTAGAAATTGTAATATGTAAATTGTGTACAGTCATCTGCGCATACAAGACGCTAAACCAAAACAATATACCTTTGACACATTTAATTTACACACAAATACATATGTGATTCAGTGATTGTAGGTATATTGCATTAAGTCATCGTATTGATTAATTTTATTATTATTAACATCATTGTGTAATATACGACATATAGCTTATCGTCTTCATATAAATGTAATGACGTAGAAATTATATATTATATCGTTTTCTTTTCGTGTAAACAATGCCAACGCCATTGTATCATAAGTATATTATATTATATTCGTGTATTTTTAATTTAAACATTATTGAAACTTATATAGCGTTAAAATATTGTATTTTATGTCATATATTTATTTTTATTTGATGTTTCTCGTGTACACCTATATAAAATATACAGTAGTAGTAGTAGTAGTATTTATATGTTATAATTATAAATATACACATGCATCTTAAAAGTTTGAAAAACTTTGATCAGCTATATTGTCGGCGAAAACTGTTTGTGATTAGTAAGGAGGATTGCATGATAGATAGGCTATTTAAGGGGATTCAAAAACAATTTAACGATGATTTTATATAATACAGTTTTACGTAGAGATCAAAACATCATCTCCTCGAGTCATATAGTAGATTTCAGTCACCACATATAGTCATATTTAGGGAGAATTTTAGATTTTTGGCTTGTGCAAACAAATATATATAAATTATAACATAGAAGTTATAAATAATTGTAATAGAATACATACGAGTACTACATTTATTTCAGGAAACTAAGCGCCTGCAATTCAATATTGATTTTTCAACAGTTAATAACCTCGTTAACAGAGGTTACGCGACCAGCGCCGATACCGAATGCACGTGCAACGTATTATAGACAGTTAGGTATATTCAAAACAATCTCAAGACACTCTGCACTCCGTTTACAAGATATGGGAAAATACTTATTTATTTAATTAGGTATTCAAATTTAATGTTATTTAGATAATATTTTATTCGAATAACGTCCTATATTTTGCTGTGACAGACGCGTGTAAAAATAATGATAGTAATAAATTATAATATTGTTATATATGCTGGTGTACATGAGATCGATAATTGTTCAACTCATATGATATCAAATATATCGTAATGAAATAATAATTATTCTGTTCAAGTAGCCGCGTGAAATTAAAATATACACAATACGACGCATAAACGTATCACTCATTATCATGATATATAAGATACTTTATATACTAATTTTTTGTATTTATATGAATAGGTAATAATATTATTATTTATATAAATTGTAAACTTTTATTTGTAATTTTTACGAGTGCAATGTTAGATATTATTATATAGTTATTATACATAGTGAGTAAAAGAGGCATTACGCATATTATATAGGTATATTACATGTTTCGTTTTATTTATTATATGAATTTCATTTTCGTTTTTAAGGCATTTCTACACTGTAAATATAAATATAAACCTTGTATATAAATGATAAATACATACACTTATATGTATATAGATATAAGTTTAGATACGCGATAAATGGACGAAAAAAAAATTATCATTTCAACATTGTTATAACTAATTACTAGTAATTTTCTATTGGACCAGATCATTGTATGTTTTTCGTTTGAGTAATAATAATAATAATAATAAAAAAAAAAAATGTTACAAAATAATAATAAAGTAATATTTTATTTTATTATCGTGTCATAGTAATAATATAGTACATATTATGTAATATCGCTTGATTAATATACATTAAGTACACACTATTATATACCTATACATACGTAGATATTAATGACTTGTAATAATAATCATCATCGATGACATGAGTTAATAATATTTTATATATGCAGCCATATTATATTATTTTTGAGGTGGTGCAGTGTTTTGTTTTTCGTTTTAAAGTTATTAAATAGGTATATATATATATATATATATATATATATTATAGGTATTATAGCTTTAGTCATGTTTTATTATATTATTATAATTTATAAACATATAGGTATGTGCTGTATCTATACATGTCATACTGAATATGCCATTTATTAGTATATTATGATACTATTATTACATATTTATAATATTGTTGTAAATGTTATATAACCACCTTTTTTTTTTATAAAAGACCGTCGCGCATATATATATATTGATTTATACATTTTTATCGTCTTGGAGTACTATGAATATATCATATATATGTAAATGTATATTGTATAACTGTATTTGTGCTTAATAAACTATATATATATATATACATATAATACATATATGTATAATGTATATATTAATATAAAATAATACAATTTTTTGTTTGATATTGTGTGGGTGAAATATACAATGTGACAATGTACACATTTATAATTCAATATTATTCACAAGTACTTACGTGTAATTTTATAAAACCTACAGGAAATCTATTTTGACCGGTGTACTGTTTACTCGGTCGATTTTTTGGTGTTAAATTTTACCCAGCGTATAGTTTATTATTTGCAATTATCAGTACAATCTGCAATCTCGACGGTAAATATTTAAATATGTTTGTAATGGTATATTATCAAGGTAAAAGTTATAACTATTTACAACATTCTACAAAAGTAAAAATATTTCAATCGTCTTATTATTTCGATTTTAAGTAAACAAAGTCTCCAATTACTACTGTAGCTGAGTTTTGGACGACAAAGAAACTATATCAATACACGAAGAACCAGTTACTGCTTCCCAAATCTTTAAAATCACCTTTTCCTAATGTCTCGCTGGTACGATAAATGGCGAATTGAAGTAAACCAAACTAAATCTCTATATACTACCCTCACTCTTCGCTTTGCTCCCTGTCTTGAAGTCTCCTTAGCTGATAACTCTATCTTATCCTCCCATTTAGTTAATTATCAAGGATTAACGTTTGAATGGTGTCTCACTTAGGCACTACACTTAGACGAATAAAAAAATTAATCTTAAACGCACATCTCCAATTGCTCAAAACATTAAAATCTAATGGATATACTTAACTAAATACCTAACTGCCCATTTACAAATCCTTAATTAAGCCAATATATGGATATATGATGGCCCTTCAACTTTAGGATAAAGCCAAAAAATCCAATTTAAACAAAATTTAAACATTTCAAAATAAAATTCTATGCTCAATCATCAATTCATCTCCTTATATTTCCAATTTCGATCTTCACTCAAATCTAAAAAATTAGAATTATTTATGAAATACCTAAAACGTATTATAAAAAATTTTTAACAGACTTCCCTCACATCCTAACCTCCTGATATTTGATTTAGCTAATAACACAATCTCTGAAAATCTCTCACGACAGCTGAAAATAAATTGGTGTAGAGACCTTCTTAATAAATAATTATTGATTATAATAGCCTACAATAGCTACAGAAAGAGAAAAAAAAAATAAAAAATTAAAAAATACACATATATACAGATATTTATGTATGAACAAAAGATGATGCTATCACTGGATAGCTTTTTTCCTTCACATTTTCTGTGTCATTTTTCTTGTACGACTTATTCTTATTGTTCACTTGAGTTCGTATTGTATATTTTCTAATAAACAATTAAAAATACTTTAATATATATTCTTACAAATTTTAATATTTTATCATATAGGTAATAATAATTGTTATAAAGATCATATATGTTAGTTTTAGAATATAGGTAATTAAAATTAAATAATAATAAGATATTAACTACTACTTAATTATTTTCTTGTATATACGAGTATAATATTTCGATACTGTCCTTATCGTCAAGTGTAGCCGAACGTTAAAGTCTCTTTGACACACAGCCAAATAATTTGAAATACTTTTCATGCAAATAGAATAAAATAACAGGACGATATAATTACTTATTAGTTTAATACTGTATTCTAAACTAAGTGTATTTTAAGTCACAACGACATTAATTAATTGCTCAAGACCTTTTTACTATTTTTAATTATTTCCAGAGTTTAGAAGACTAACCGTAGAACATAAAAACAGGATGATTTTGTATAACGCATTAGTATTGTAGGACGACTGAGCCGGTACCTAGCTACTATATAAATGACACAAACACAGTTATACGTTTTTAAAACTAGAATTTTTTTATATTAAAATTATTTTTTTTGTAAATACCTATGGCGCGACGTATTAACTTATAATATAAACGGTCGAGTTAACAGCAGCGTGTTTAAGTATATAAACATATAAAAATTTCGTCAAATAACAACTCAGATTGTCGTCGACGGACGAGATTGAATAACGACGACAAAATATTTAAAAAAAAAAAAACAGTCTAATATCATAGTTTAACGAATCGAATGATATTCGATTAGTTCTAAGGTGCAACGCGGATGAATCGATAAATCATCGTCATCCGTCACAAACTATAAATACATATAGTAGATATAGGTACATATATTATTATATAAATATACATAAAAGTATACAAAATCGTATGCACGGTAGTAAGTGAGCATATCGTAAATACATACTTAATATTATAATATACAATATTATATTATGGTGACTTAAATCTTAAACCGGGTATATTTAGTTTTACGTTTTTTTTGTTTTTTTTTTTTTAATTCTTCGAATTTTTAATCCTTTGCTCGACAGGCGGGCAGCCAAGGTATGGCGTCGCGATAATTCGTCGCGACAACGACCACCACCGAGTGTTATTAATATTTTAATATTATTTTATATTTAACACGATATTTCGACGACGAGGACATTCGATGCGGTCTGAGCGAATAATACATTATCTTTGAACGATTACACGCGTACGGGAGCTGCAACAGCCGTATATAATACGAGTACCTACGACGGATTTACCCAACCATCACATTATAATATACTGTATGCCATAGGATTATCGTATTATACACAGAGTGGTCGTTTACAGGACGTTCAAATGCTTTGGAAACGGATACGTCGTCGTGACTAATATATAGGTACGCATATACAATTTACATTTCATGCAAACCATTGGAGCACTCTGTAAACCCGCTCTCTCTGCTTCTAATTATTCCGTGCCTACTCGTTTCTTATGTCAAATATTATATTATTATAAACTATGAGTATACACATATATATATATATATACTATGGGTATGTATCCGATGCCGCCGGTGTTACGCACGGTCGGTGGACTCAGTTGACCATGGAGTTAGCGGAGACTGTTATTTTCTGACGATCCAACGTGTAACAAGTCTCCAGTGGAAAAAATAATTAATATCATTATTATTTTTATTGACTACCTATAACAAGATCTCTTGAGAAGTCATCTTCATTAAAAAATTGAACGTTTATATTATAACTTAATACAATAATTTATATTACTTATACAGGTCAATAACGAAAATTATTATTTTTGTTTATGTATTAGTTAGTGACATCGTTGTCTGCCATCACCGTAATAGGCATACATTAGAGTGTCTAGCCATTTTTTAATAATATCAGAATATATTATAATCATTGAACGTAACATAATATATTACAAAATATGACCGGTCGAGACAAAAGTACTTTGGTGGTCGCGTGCAGTTATAGTGTACATTTACTGCACCATTACAATAGTATATAATACTATGTACACGCGTGTATAAAAGTGCATGTGAACAATGCAAACACGCCGTATATATATATATTTAATTATTATATACATAAAACGATACAATACCATCACATTATCACTAAATTATATTATCATTTATTTTATAACGAGTGTGTTTATATAAACCGTATTATATATTATGATATACACTTATAATAGAGGTAGCGGCGGCGGTGAACAGAAAGAGATGATAGAAACCAAAGAGTGGTAGCCGCGCGCGCCGACAGTTTTACGACGGCATTGCGTGGCGTCTACGCCGTCGTAAAATGATAAAATAAAAGTAAAGAAAAAATAACACATAGCTTTGGAGAAGGGGCGACGACGAATTAGAGATTGACCGGCAGTAAAAAGAAAAAAAAATCGTACAGCCGACTCTTGGTGTCTGCAGTGTATAGGTACTTACGAATCACGACGTTTATATATGATGGTATCAGAGTTCGAAAGTAATAAAATAAAAAAATCAGTGACCAGCGAAGTATCTTCACGTGGTAGACGTGGTTAACTATCCACTTCGCTTAAGGCGCCTTGACAATTTATCGTATCGTCCATTATCCGTTATTTGGTATACGGGTAGATGTGAATATTAAGGTTAGGATGTATTAAAGTTTGTAAATAAACCTTTGAGTGAGTAAAACATTTTAATCATTTTATCAGTAGCAACAATCGATGACCATTTGACCACTTCTGTGACAACACGTCGACATATTTGACTACATTTACGGTAATATCTGGTAATATACATAGTTTATTAAAAATGTATTTGTAGCGTTTAACCAACCAAAATACTGGAATTTTACGTTAAACGTCAAATTATGGAAGACGCAATAGTGTAAAGGGCATCGTTATTATTAATGCAACCCAATTTCGCACTATAAATTTGTGATGAATAAATTATTATTAAATTATAGATTATTATAGTAATTATAAATGATATGTTTTCCCTTTATCTTTGTAATTTAAATTTATACCTGTTTTCATTTGTTAATTATACAAAAGATCTCAGATCGTATATATTCATGATCAATAATAAATAAATAAATGTAAATACGCAATTTCCGCAAATTTTTTTATAGATTACGAGGTGTGTATTTTTACATAGACGAATAATCTATATACCTACATTAATATCCACTGTGGTAGCTTATAATATAAACGTAGGCACTTTAATTTGCTCTACAGAGTATTTATTTTTCAGTTACCATTCGTGGTAACTAATAAATAAACATTTTTTAAATCTGAAATAATTTACCATTATTAACATTTTATACATATATTCTAGTTTATAGATAATAACTGTGGTGTCTAATACTTTTTATCCAATTTTATATTTTTTAAATATTAATTCTTATTTATTATTTCCAAAATTGTTGATATGAATTTATAAGTATATTACATTTTAAAATATGATTGATATGGTATTCATAATAGTACCGAATCAACAGCTATTCATTGTTCAATAATATTATAGTTATATTATAATTATAATTAGGTACATAATATAAAACACAAAATATCGACCGCAAAATTAAGTCTTACAAGCCGAAATAAATTATTTGCAAATCCCCGTCCGAATTCATACCTAGTGTATATTCTATTATGTACTCTGTAGTCTGTAGACGGGCACTTAGCAGATATAATAATAACATAATACTATAAAGATTATGTTGTTATTAAGTAGGTAATCCATACGATATAATTGTTGTGTTTTCTAAAGATATGACGTGTTTTTGTTTTCGTTTATAAAAATTAAGTGCGAGACGGGATCGCTAAGTATTAAAAAAAAAATATGTATAATAATATATATTATATTATATAATATACCAGCAATCAGCTATACGATCAGCAGCTAAGATCGAACATGGTAGCTATTAAATCGTTCTACCACCTTATACCTATATATATATACCTGCTGTGTTGCCGCACCCGTTGTTTTCGTTCTGATACGGTTTTTTTTTCTTAACTATAATATTATAACATAATACTATAATGTACTCGTATTATTATATTATTGTTAACTCAATGGAACTACACCCCCACAACGGCAGTAGCAGTGTACGATTAGTTGGAATACGAGACGCGTCGAACACCGGATAATAATATTATATTATACATTTATACACGTTTCACGTAAATATAATACGTATTACGATGTCTCATATTGACCTTTTTGTATATATCGTACTATTCCATCGTATGAAATATAATATAGGTACTTTGACTACTGATGGTCGATTTACGAACTCCTAATGACTGTGCACTGTGCAGGTCTACGTGATTTGTCAACAATCTATTTTTAGTTTTTAAAAATGTGTTAACATAAAATTATAAAATTTCAGTTTCTTAGCGACATTCCGAAATTGTAGTACTGCAACAAATAATGATTATATTTTAAATTCTCAAAGATATTTCCTGTCCAAAAAACCAATGCTGCAGGCAGTTGGCATTAGGTATTTTCATCTTCATAGCTACAATAATTATGTCAACACAAATATACTTTTATATTGCTATATATTAATCATAATATAAACTTTATTATACTGATTCGTGGTAAACCCGGTTTGTTTCCTTAATAATATTAATAATATTATTTTAATTTGTATTTTTAAAATGTCATGTTTCTGGCACTAGACGCTGCCTATAATGAATACAATAAATGCAAAACACCTATTTAATTGTCAACAACACTGATGTAGTCTTCGATCATAATACTATTACAGTGCATCTTAGTAAGGTATAATAATAATTTACTTATTTACGTTGATCTATAAACAGTTTTTTAATAATTATTATTGTTGTCTAGATGATTCTTATTTTTTATAAAAATTGGACGAAATCTTTTAATTTGCGGTACCTAACAGTGAATCGTTGAGATATTAAATATCATTTTATATTATAAAATACATGTTTTACAAATTTTAAATATTATATATATATAAAATAAGTATAGGAATCGATGTAATAGCAGAAATTATTCTATTTAGTATATTATAGTCACGACCAATGATGATTCAATATTGATCACTTAACGCTTAAAATGTACGTTGAAAATTTCGTTAATCACACAGTGTAAACAGAATGATTTTGCTTTGTGTTTTTCAGTTTTCCCATAAGACTAACATAAAATAACAAAAAATCACTATGCAAGGATACCCTAGCTTATAATGTTATATATTTTTTGTATTAAATAGTTATTAATTTTATTATTCTCTTTTGATATTATTATAATAATTATAATAAATATTTTTGCTATAACATTTAGTACCTATAATACTCGTATAAATATAAATTATTTATATTAATGCGTATGGACAAAATATAATAATTATTAATAATATAAATTTATATCTCTATCTAATACTAAATATATTTAAATAATAATTATTATTATTTTCACATATGAGTATAAGCTAATTTAAAGCAAGAGAAAAAATATCATATAATTGGTGAAAAATTTCAGACTTTTACCAACGATGGTTGTTTATCCTAAGATTTACTAAATATCGTTTTTAAAAGTCCGAATTACAAAAATTGTTCGGGGTTTAACCAAACGAATTTATGTGTCCTAGGTTCTACCGAAATCGTTCAGTTAATGTCCAAAATTCGAATATTTATCGGTATTCGGATTTTTACTGTAATTATAATATATATATATATATATGTGTGTGTGTGTGTGTGTGTGTGTGTGTGTGTGTGTGTGTGTGTGT
>NW_020270551.1:0-5199 GCF_002803265.2 Melanaphis sacchari
TAACATTTATTTCTTTCGAACAAAAATATTACCAACTCGAAATACCACAAAACTAACGGTGTTATATTTATTTTACCTTCTTCTAACCTCACATTTTGTCACACGATTCAGATCGCCTGTTTGCACAATTTGTCAAATCCAACAATTGTACCACAGGTCTGTGGATTATTATCAATAATATGATACTATGTTGTTTTTACTGGAATACGATAAGTAATATTAACATTTACTATCATACATGATTAAAACACAACAAAGAAAGATAGAATAGAAGTTTTTTACCATCCACTAATTTAATATTAAGTTAAGTATCAATTTTTATTTTTTATGACAGGTTATTTATTTATTGAATATCTAATGCTAACCGTTGTGAGCCCATTTTTGATAAATTACATTGTTTGAGATTAGGTATCAACACAGCACGCGCACAATATTGCTATTTTATAATTTAACTAATAACTTTTAAAAAAAATATAAATTATAATTAGTGTATAATAAAATACGTACTATATGATTCACTTCTAATGATACTCATAATATAATGGTAATACCTAACTGCTTCGTCTAAACAAAAAATGTTATACCTCCTATATATTAGAATATTCAGTTTAATAAACTATTTAAACAATAATTATTCATTCTTTAGGATTATTAATTTTAATATTTTATATTATGACAACTGCATTTATGCTCATATATATATATCAATATATAAACGAAATGTTTTCAAGGTAGTTATTGATGGGGAAAGTAACAAGATTAAGAACGATGGAACTCGTTATAATTAAATTTTACACGAGTACTATTATATTTACATTTGTGAATGTATTAGTGGCGGCTCGTTGTCTTCAAAGTAGGTGGTGTGTAATTATTTCAAAAGTTGAGTAAACAAAAAAAATAATCAGTTCAAAATATAAATGTAATTAATAAAATATTTATTAGTGTTAGGTATTTGGGTACGAGAATGGTCTAGAATATTCGTGACTATGGGTATGCGGCAGGCCCGTGTCCATGTTATGGCGCGTATCGGCTGTGTACCGGTAGTTCGCGAATGTTCTAGAACAATAGTATACTTATATATATCACTGCGCTACAGTGGCGAGACGAGTAATATCGTGACAGTGGTCTATGCGACATGTTCGTCCTTTACTTTTGTAGTTGAAGAAATAAAAATATGCGATCGTACCCATATGTTTACCTTATTTCTTCTAAAAAGGTCTTGATCGCTCGCGTTCTCTGAAAGTACCCCCAACATTAGCATTTTTAATTTTTATATAAGTATAGTTTTAGAAAATTATATTACATATTATGTAGGTATAGTATATTATTTTATTTATTATCACAACAGACAACATGTCATAACTAATAATATTAAAATAACAGAAAAACAATAAAACTCAACATTTTTATATGTGAAGTCTAGCCTCCTCTCATTGGAATAGGCAAATAGTTCTATAACTTTATTGTTGAAATCAGCTATATTTATGACAATTTTTTTTTTCAATAGATAACATCGCTAATGCTGATAATCTTTCCTGGTGCATTGTATTAGGTACATATAAATGTTTTGATTCTTTTTAATGTACACCTTTCTGATTCTGCTGTTGACATAGGTATTGTAATAATAATTTTTAATAACTTCACTGAATGTACCAGTAAGGTTTTCTGATATAATAAATTATAGTAATGAAACTGCTCCACTCATAGTTCTAAACTCATTTCTACTATAGATTATTTGTAATTCAGTTTTTAGTTTTTACTGTCAAAATATGGGTATACATTTATTGTTTCATTGAAATAATCTTCTGGAAAATGCTCATCATATTTCTCAAAATTATCAGCCAAAAATAAATTAGAAACAACTAGATTACCAGTAAAATTAAAGCTTTGTTTTATTTGAGATATAATATTATCACATACTTCTATTGCTTCACGTTTCATTTCATCACCCCTGTGTTTTCGTTTATTATTATTTTGTACAATATTACTATTACATAATGTTTCCATTTGGTTTCTAATTTTGGAGATCTCTTTAATAAAACTATCAATATTGTTTTTCACAGTTGTTGAATCAGTTTCTCTTTTTTGTAGTTTATTATACAATATATCTACATGATGCATGATACTAAGAAAAACTGTAAGCCAAGAAATAAACACGTCATCAAGCAATATTCTTTTTAATCCCGATGCCTGTTCAATAGTCTGTGTATATTTAATGGATTCATCACTAATTATTTTATCAATACAAATAATTAATTCTTCTCTATATTCAAATACAGTATTAACTGTTCTAGAATGAAAATTCCAACTTGTAGGTGCTGCTTTAGGTAAACGTTTTTAACTACTTCATTCAATATAGTAGTTCTTTGAGAAGACGTTGAAAAAAATGAACAAAAACCTCCTAGGCTGGCAAAAAAGATTCGAACATTCCTATTTATTGAAGCAGCATTAGCCATAACTAAATTAAGTTGATGTGCGTAACAGTGTACATAATTAGCATTAGGATAATTTAATTTAATTCTAGCCGGAACTCCATTAATATTTCCACTCATGACTGAAGTGCCGTCATATGTTTGAGCAATTAATTTATCAATTTCATTACCTATATGTTGGTAAAGTTGTTCTTTAATACATTCAGCAAATACTTCAGCATTGTGCGCTTTGTGTTTTAACTTTTAAAAATCCTCAAAACCTCTCTACAACCTTATCTTTAACAATGTACCGATAAACAATAACCATTTGAAAAATAGCACTAACATCAGTAGTCTCATCGGCTGTTATTGACAACTAATCAGCTTTTTTTATTTTTAAAGATATTTCTTGCTGACAAATATTTAACATACATTTTAATAACTCATTCTGTATAGTTTTTGACGTACCTTTAAATACGGTTGCTTTTTCTAAATGAACTTTCAATTCGCTATCTAATTCCGCACTAAAGCTTATTAAACCACGTAAAATGCCTGGATTCAAAGATGTATTTTTCATCGTGTCCTCTCAATGCTAATTCGAAAGCACCACAAAATCGAATGCAATTAATAATGATATTTAAAATATATCGATTATAGGAAACCTTCTCGTTATGTAACTCAATGCCTAAGTAAGAAAAATAATTTTAATGACGATAGTTTTAAAAATTATACAAAATAAATACCTATTCTATAACCGCTAACTAACATTGAAAGAACCCAATTTGTTTTACCCAATGTAGCCAAATTTAAGGTGTTATTCATATGTTTAACAGTTAAATTGTGTTTTTTCATTCGATCATTTAAATGATTTAAATCTCTCATTCCTGTTTTGGTCTATACCAATTCTCCTCCAAATAATAAACACGGAAAACAAAAAACTGCATTTCTTTTATCACAACCACATAACCAATTATTATATTTTGTGTAAGTGTCATTTGTAAATGTACGAGTAAATTGGCGTGTTTTTTTTTTTTAATAACTTGAGTTAATTTTAAATCAGGCATAGGCCTTCCTAATGTTTTTTTATTAATTTTTTCATCTAGAGTATGTAAAGAAAACTTTTTTTCTAAAAGATACACAACCGAATTCATAGTTAAAATATAATAAAAATAAAATAATAGCCTGGGTAACGCAAAAGAAAACTGCAGTACACAATATAATCAGTGTCACTGGCAAACAACAACTGACAACTAACATCATTTAATTTGGTAAAATGAAATAATACTTTAATAGCAACAATAGTAATGATAAAAAATATTAAAAATAGAAAAACGGTGATTTACAAATTAAAGTCAATGCATCGCTGGATGCGTTGCGTTATCTTTCACCGTGTGTGTATTTATCGGGTGCGACCACTTGACGAGTGTACAGTAGGAGCTGCACACCTAAGTCACATATAATTGCCGATTCCACCACTCGATAACTAATTGTATTTTACACTGATGGGCGGTGTTCAGACTGAGCTGCAAACCAATTGATGTGTATTTGTTACATAACTCGATTAAATTTTAGGAGTATAATAATAATAAATTGTCGTTTTTGTTTTTAAAACTTAATATTTTTATATAATAAATACCTAAAGGTTAACAGATATTGTATAAAAATTAATAAATTAGTACACATTATTATTATACATTTTTACTATTATATCTATATTAATCTATGTGGTGTGCGCACACTTGCACAACTAGGCACGAGCCGCCACTGGAATGTATAATAAATATACAATATGTATATTAAAATATAATTATTGTAGATGATAGTTCTGTATGATTGGAGATAACAAAGAGATAATGACCTCGACAGACGACGAAGCATATCATTACTGGATATGTATTGTAACAGCAGTTGTCATAACCATACCCTTTCAGAATAGTAAAGTTTTCATTTAAATTCGTGGATTTTTATGTATAAAATCATTATACACATAAAGTTTCTGGGAACATAATTATTTCATACTTATTGAGTATTAATTGAGTTTTTTAATGAAATGTTTATAATGTGAATTTATACAGAAGATGTAAAACCCACAAGTTTAAGGATACGTAAGCAATAAAAAATGTTATACAAAAATATAATTTAGGTACCTTTCGAAGTGTTCGATTTACTGATATCTTCTAAAATAAAATACAATTATAAAATGTGTCATTAAATTTTCTGATAAAAACTACATGTTTGTATTTATATGTATTGTAACAGGAGTGCATTTAATGTGGGCATTCGTTCTGTTTTAAATTTTTATAAAACAACTAAATGTTTGATTCTGATCAATTTTTGAACAGTTTTTGTAACATTTAACCACTTTAACCAAAACATGTTATCGAAAATCAGTGAATAACGTTGAACTCCTACCGTAGTGACGAAAATACAAGAGCATAACTTTTATAGTTGATATTTAAAAATATAACGATTTTTTACATTTATCCAGTCAATGCTGACAATGACTAAGCAATAAATAAAATGCCTATAATAATTATGAAAATTATAAAAAATTATTTAAATAATAATTATGAATGCCCAAATTGTAGATTTGTTTGCCATTAACTGATTTAATCTACTATTCTCCGTTTTAGTATGGTTATTCGTATGGTCTTTATTTCGTTCAGTTACGTATTGCTTGGATATAAAATAAATTTCTGAAATTAGATTTTGGTATAATGTAATGATGTGTTTTGTTTTCTATCAAATGTGAATTTATACGATGATTATTAACAAATAAAACCGTACA
>NW_020270552.1:0-15507 GCF_002803265.2 Melanaphis sacchari
TCCGTGAGTTTTATACTACAGTAGTGTCAAATGAGATCGAGTGTCATTATTTAACTAATTTTTATATATTTATATTCTATAATAATTTTATTATGACGTTTTTGAAAATTATGAAAATAAAATAATAACTAATTAAAATTGACCTGTAGAGCGCATACCGAACCAGAAACTTGATTGTAGAGCGCATACCGAACCAGCACCCACGATTGTTTAGATCGTATTTGGCCGAATATTATTATTATTATTTCTTATTATTCTTATTATTATTATTATTATTATCACCACGACGAAAGTGATTGTGATATCTGTTGACTGTTAGTATATTATCAATCATTGTATAAACTGTCAACACTTCGACGTTGATGATACGTTAATTTGTACATTTTAATATTATATTTGTGTAATCCATACTTTAAATACGACTCGAATGTTTATATTTTGTATGGTCACCTCTCTTTAAGCAATTCTCCACGTTTATTCCAAATTCATCTTTCGGTGGTGTAGTCAGCGAGGCCGACCACAGATTTGTAGGAACCTCGTGGCTAAACAGGTATTTATTTGAAAAAGCTTAAAAATTATAATGATGGCTACAATCTAGCAAAATATTAAACTTTAGAGTACGGAACGAAAAAAAGGTTGGGGAATGCTGTTTACAGGAATATCCTGCAAAACGGTTAGACAATTGTTCACCCATTTCTTGAGTTCTAGATCACTTGCACTTAGTAATTTAGTAATATGACGTTGAAAAGTTAGCGTGTTAGGAATCGTTTCTGCCCCTGTTATGATGTCATCGACATAAGTTTCTGTAGTAAGAACACTTAGAGTTCCTTTAAACTTGTGTTCTTCATAATTTTCTAATTGCTGCAGTATACGCAAAGTTTGATAGGGTGACGAAGAGATTCAATAGATATCAGTGGTCTAGACATATCCACCAATGATTTTGAGGGATCTTCTCGCCATAATATGTGCTGGTAAATACAGTGTGAAGGGTGAATGTTAATTTACGGTACATCTTATATATATCCGCCGTAAACATGTATTTCTTTAAGCGACAACACATTAGAATATGCATGATGTCACTCTATAATTTTAGACCGACAAATAATGTATCATTTAATAAGACGCCTGAAGAAGTGCGAGCTGAAGCGTAGAAGACTACTCACAGTTTAAATTATGTCCTTTGAATACTCGATTACAGCCTGATAGGGAATAGCGTATTTCTCTGGTATAGTGGCAATCTTTATGTATCCAAGTGATTGATATTCATTCATGAACAATCGGTATTCAGCATATAATTCAGATTCGGATTATAGAAGGCATTCCAAATTGAAGAAACGTGATAAGGCCATACCCCGGGAATCACCAAGTATTGATGAGTCCATTTTAAACAACAGAAAAACAGTATAACGACTTGTGTTATCTCGAATAATAGACCGTTGAAAAATGTCTTTACACATTTCTTGTTCGGTAAATGGTATAGACTGAACTTCCGGTTCCTCGCGAGTCCAGAAACGGTGCAACAATGCCTTTAACAACGGTTAGGTTAGGTTCTTACTTCTATTATTAAAATCACTACACATAGTTTTTAGTTTTTTTGCTTGATCATTGTACTTTTTTTTGATGATGCTTGAATACCTGTAACTAAATGTTCAACTTTCAACAGATTATTTTTATTATTAACAACTTTTTTAAGCTTTATTTCTGAAAAAGTATTATTATTATAATTATTGATATAGTTTATTCGTGAGAACCTATTATTATTAATTTAATTATTGATAAATCTGTGAAAAACAGAATTAAAAAACCTCATGACACTATCAATTGTCCACTATCTATTGATGGTATACCATTATCGATCATATTATATAATTTATTTTAATTTAAAATTGGTTTATTACTAAAAATTTTAAAATCAAATTTGTTTGTTTGTATTTGTTTTTATTCTATAATTGACTAAGCAGTAATATCATGTACATATTATATCACAGTAAAATAATAATTATTTTTTAACTTTTTTTTTAGTTGAAATGATGATTAGTACGTATACGTTTAATTTGATTCCGTGTAAAATGTATTTATATCTATTAAGCCATTGAGGTGCATTTTCTGCTTAAATCTTTTTAAGAAAGATGTGTTGAATAATATTCATATATGTATTAAAAACTTATATTAAGTATGAAATAAAATAAAAACTAAAAATAAGTGGAATATTTTTATTTGTATTGATAATTATCTTACAAGTACTGATGATTACATTTTAAATATTTAATAATATAATTAATGCATATAAAAGGTGAGAAACTGAGTACTCATCACTACGTTACATAGCTTATGCAGGCGCGAACTCAGCCTTCATTAACAGGTGGTGCGAATTTTAAATGGGTGTACATAATACGTATGTATCGACGATTGTTGAGTGTAGAAATGTCGACAGCATTATGTGTGTTCTTTATTCGATTCCACAATTTTACTAATATACAGCTAGTACAAAACTAATAAGCAATATGTTTAGATATATTTTAGACAAATAAGGAAAATATTTTTATTTTTAGGATAAAACCTTATGAACCACCGCGTGCCGGCAGGTAGACGATTGTTGTCGTTTCTTAGTCGGTCACAATAATTAAATTGTTATCATTTCATCAAAAATTAATTAATTTATATATTTAAATTAAAATATAAAGATTTGTGTCTTTGAATAATAATATAATAATTTAAAAATACATTAACATAAACTATTGCAATTTAATATACTTCAAATTAAATAACACATTTTAAAACGGTTGGAGACGGGCTCTACCGATCCCCCTAAAACTGTTCCTGAGTATATGACGATTAGGTCATAGTAATTCGTTAAATTTGAATTCAATAATAAACCTAAGTACAGTCGATTCACCATAGCTGAAGGAGGATAAAAAATTTACTTCAATATACCTAACTCAACTTTATCAAAATTAAATCAAAATTTCGAGTTATGCAATGAAATAAATTTTAAAACACGTTCGATAAATAAAAATAGTATTCTTGCGTACGCACTTCCAGCAATCAAGTTCAGGTCGTTTTGACTGAATAATTGTAACAATTTAAAATAACAACAATATGGTATATATTCTGTATAAACTAAAATACATGTAAAATCGTTATATAGCGACTAAGTGACTGAAGGTGCTTAGGTTTTAACGGTTATGGTACATCTCACATTACTGCTTTTTGGGCTCCTTTAAATATAAATATAGTCATGTTACCCGGCGTTACTCGGGGTATCAAGACTGTTAATATTGCTATCACAATTAATATTATTAGTAGAACTACCACAATCGCCAAACTCATACAACTATTATTAACAATTACACCACCGCCGTCATTATGAATTATATCATTACTATTAATATTCCGAACATTATGAATATTGTTGTCTAATAAAAATTGTTAGCTATGGTCGTTAGGGCTCAATAACCTGGAAAGATGCCGCTGTTTAGTCTTAAATGTTGAATGACCTATATTAAATTTTCTTTTCATTGTCAAAAACAACAACACTATAATATTATAACTAATATTTTAAAAATTAAAATATTAAAAACCAATATAGTAGCCACCAACACCGAATCGCCATTTGTCAACACTGGTATATAGCAGACAAATGATATTATAGGAATATTCGATAGTATACATATTGTTGGTTTACGCGCGATGTTCGAGATTATTTTTATCGATACATTTTTCGGAACAACTGATACCTCAGATATCTACAGTCTACACGCAAATATCGGGGACACACTAGTTGAGTTACCTCCTGAAGTCAAAAGGTTAATAATTTTTATACGAATTGCCTCCCGACTACATACGAGTTGCCTCCCGACGTACCCCAGACAGCAAATGTTTGTCTAAAAATACTATTATAATATTATTCTACATATTATTATACCTAAGACTGATGTTTTTAACTGTACTATATATTTTTAATAAGTAGTATTATATGTTTTATTTTTACTGATTATTTTTATATTATTATTGTTGTTAACCAACTCTGATATTTTTAATAATGAATAAACATTAACTATTTATGTGGAACTGTTTAGTAAAGTTTATGAACCACTACTTAATTCTATATGGTAGGCAACTCGTATATAATTATGAACTACCTGGTCATTGGAGGCAACTAGTGTAAATTAACCTTTTTATTTACGATAAGGATGAGAGGCAATTCGTATATTTTGGGAGGCAAATAGTATGCGCCGTAAATATCAAACACAAATTTAACGTACAAAAAGGTAAGATTTCAAGTAACTGGAAACCCCTAGGCCGCAAAAATCGGTGAATCCGAATTGGTTCCCGGGTTATTATAAAGGGTGTATCCGAATTGGTTCCCGGATTGTTCCAAATTAAGTCCCGGGAAAAAGCAGACTTAAGACTGTCTATATATTTTGCAGGTATGGTTAAAAATTGTGGCTTTTTTCATGGATGTCATTTAAAAAAATAAAAAATAATAATAAGTAATATAATAATTATACATTTTTTCAATTCGTCAATTTTTCTTATTTTATAAGTATAATAGTTAAGTATGATGTATTAATGTATTATTGAGGTAAAAATTAGCAACAAATTTTTTTTATAAATTCCAATTTAGTAATTTCATTACTTTTGTATTTGTCCATTTCTATTTTTATCAATGTTTCCTTTTTTTTAGAATTCAAATTCTGTAATTTTTTTGTACTTCGCAGTTTAACATATGTTTCAATTTGAACTTCTTTCAACACATCAATAAATTGAAAAATGTTCGGATTTGCGGAATAGAAGCAACTGTTGAACTTGCTATGAAATGATTCACAGCAATTAGTTGTACTACTGGTATATTCCGCCCACATTGTGGGTGGAAATAAGCTATCTTTTTAAATATAATTATCTAGTAAATAATCAAAAAAATCTTCCAGATTTTCATTGGTAGGTTTTAATGACATCAAATCATTCGTATAGCAATCGCTAACTTCATGGGGTGATAATAAGGATAAGCCAAAAAACAATTTTAATACACCTCCCATTTCAGAATCGTTATTTTTAAATTCTTTTGAAAGCCCTAATTGTTGTATCTTCCTTCACCATGCTTGCCCCAAGGCCATACTTCAGAGATCGCTACATGAATGGCTCTTTCAAAGTCCACATATATTTTATCTGGGTTTAAATAATTTTGAATTAAACGGAAAGCTTTTATGTGTGTGTTACTAAATTTATTTGGAAGTAAAAAGAAAACTTAAGGAACATAGTGGTTTTTTTTTACACCGTGAACTGTAAAATGTTGGTAAAAAAGCTTTGGACAACTTTTGAATGTACCGTCAATAAACACAGTTTTCATTTCACGTAATACTTCCAAATTTCTATCACATGAAAATCCAATAAAATCGGTTTCTGCACTATTTATAAATAAAAAATGTTCTCCCCGATTAGTCATTAAATTGTAGTTTTTTAATACATTATGAGTATCATACAATGTTTTAGGCAAGGTTGGTACTGTACTACACCGACTAGCATGTATATTTTTTCTAATTCTACATAAATCTTGAGCATCTAGGGTTTCAATGTCGCATTTAGACAACTCACAGAGAATTATTTTTATTTCTAGTCATTCATGCAATACTTCCATAGCTCTTCGTTTTGAACTGTTAAGTGTTTTATCGTTTTCTTTTTGATGGTTATGTATTATATTTTTATCGACGATTGTATTTATATTATTTATTTTCAAATACGACTTACATTTTCTTTTGATATACGTCCAACAGTCGAAGTCATCTGCCAATTTTTTTTGGAATCCAAATTTATAACCTTCTAATACAATAAGTTTTTTATTATTCCATATTTGATACTTAAACAGAAACAAAAATGCAAATTTAATCACTATACGTACACTACTGACAACAGACGAGTATAACTAACGAGTAGGTATCGGACTTGATATCCGTCCATATCAATATAATACAACAACGATTTGTTCACGACACAGTTCTTATCTAAATTATTTTTTGGTCTATATAGCTGTCCATCTAACTATCTGCCTATATGTACGCTTATCGTATAATAGTATTTAAATTCATATTACACCCGTACAGTGTTACATGCAGCTATATAGCATCCAATTCGGATGTTTTCCACTTACCTAAAATATCGGGAACCAATTCGGATGTGTGTTTCGTGAAATGTCGGGAACTAATTCAGACGTAAATTTTCAGGTATGGTAACCAATTCGAATACAGCCGCGAACGTACCCTTCCCTTTTAGGCCGATTCAATTTTCGACCAAATAAAAAAAAATACCGATTCCTTTTTCGATCAAAACAAAATTTTGTATAATGTATGTAAAAAAATAAAACAATTGGTACATAATTTTTGTAAAAATAGGAAAATTATATAATTATATAATTTTGGAAATGATTAAAAGTATAAAATTCATAAAATGTTGTAAAATAAAATGTAAAAAATTATTTAAAATATAAGAATAGAGGTATCTATTCTTAATTAACTTTATATATTAACATTATTTTTATATTAATATGTCACAGTATGTAATATGTGTAATATTATATAAAAAAAAATTTTTAACCATATAAGTAGGTTTGTGACATATTAACTTAAAAATAATTTTAATATATAGATATTCTTATATTTTAAATTATTGTCTACATTTTATTTTACAACATTTTACGCAACTTTTTACTTTTAATCATTTTCAAAATTATATAATTTTACAATTGCCCTAATTTTACAAAAAAATTATATACCAATTATTTATTTTTTTTTTACATACATTACATAAAAATATTGTTTTGGCCGAAAAGGGAAGAAATACGATTCTAGTTGAAAACGGTCTCGGCCCCGCATAAAGGTATACAATTTATACGTTAGTTTTAATTAATAGATAACTCAATTGTTTATTAATTTAGACTAATGCTATTTGATAGATCCTTCTTCGTAATATAATCTTCCATTAAAAAAAAAAAAAAAAATTAAAATCTTCAGTTGAAGAGCAGAACATTAGCGTCAAAGGTTTGAATTTTCAATTATATATAATAAGATGAGTTCCTTGTTAATGTAGCCCACAGCTCTGCATTTCGTAGATACCTTTAAAGTTGATTTGATATTGGTGAAGAACAATCTCCAGGATGCAATTTACTTATAATTGCCAACACATGCCAGTGTAATCTCTTGTTGCATGAGGATTGAGGGTTATCTCAATATTACACTTTCATCATAATATTCCTAAAGGTTGACACACGAAAGTGCAATCTCTCATATCAAATGGATGACATAAATGATGCATTTGATGCATTTCACTCGACCCCACACGCACAATGCATTATTGCAGTGTGTTACCATAACATATAATATAATCAAGATTCATAGCCCACAACAATATAATAAGCATGTACATACGTATTATATTTTATTATAACCAGTAGAAAAATAATTTGTTATTTATTTTTTATTTTTCGGCTGTTTATTGAAAAAATCTTCTAATTTGCCTATGGCTTCGAGTATAGAAGTATTCACGCGTTCAATAGATTCAACATATTGCATAACAGTTTGTAATGTTAATATTTCTTGATTCACCATAATAATATTTAATGTTCTTCTAGGAAAATAAAAATCGAGTTGTCAAGTTTTTCGAGTTAATGAGGTGTGAATTATAGCGTCTCGGGTCATCCATAGCTTTTATTTGAATCAAAATCTAATGGTAAACTCGTAACTCTTTTAAGACGTCGTAATTTAATTGATTTTCTGATTATAAATGGTTACATTTTTTTCGGAACGTGAGATATTTGATAGTATGTTATCCGGTCCTTGCTTAGTTTATCACCTAATTTATTTTCCCATTTCAAAATATAAGAACGATCTGATAGACATTTAAAAAACAATGCTGTCATATCCACATTAAATAAATTATCGGGAAAATATTTTTTTATGATATTTGATAACTTTCCAAACCATTTATGACATAAAGAGAACCTTCATTACAGAAGCACTTTTTTCCCATATTTTATGAAAAATGCTATGATAATTTTTCTAATATCCTAACCAGCCTTGACATGCTTTAAAGTTAGAATAATCAAATTGAATAGTGAAATATTCTTCTTTTTCTTTTAGTATTGGTCCACTTGTAGTTTTATTTTTATTCCTACATTAAGTAAAGGATTTGAATAAACATACTTCTACAATTGGATATTCGTTTGATTTTGATCATTTATTGTTACTTTTAATAAACTCTCCCTTTTTTTTTTTTTAATGTCTACCTTTCTTTTTAAAAATTGTTGTCTTATTTTTCTGGTTACCTTTTTCACCAACTGTATCACATAAGCTTTGTCAAATATAGTTCAATGATTAAATTGCCGATTTAGAGATATGTTTTAAACACACAAAAATACGCACTTTAAACATATTACATTACACTAGGGTAGGCAATAGCACATTCTATTATACTAACCACTAACCAATGAATATTTTAATGTTATTGTGCATGCGCTAATAATTAGTTTCTATTTAGTCCTTTATTATCGTAATTTTACAGTTGCGTATAAATAAAATATTATGTGTTTACGAAAATATTCAGGTATAATTTATTTCGATTAAGCTATTTATTACAATTATACAATCGAGTTAATAAGACTTAATAGTTAATACATAGAGTATATTAATACATTGAGTGTTATAAGAATTTCTGAGAAAAAAAAATCAAGTTTTCAAATTAACGAGGTGTGAGTTATAACTTCTCGACTGTACTATAAAAACAATCGTGAACGAAGATAATCTGTCAACGAATCACTAAATATATTTATTTTTTATTATTATTAAATAATTTATTTTAGTAGAAGTCTTATAGATGATTGATTTAATTTTTTTGAACCCATTTCTATGTACTATTACATTTTAATATCAATCTTTTACATTATTACATATAAATAAATATATCATTGTAGTTTGTAATAACTTATTAGTCAATACTATATAATCAAAAAATTGTTTAAATAGTTTTATAGTACCTACAAAATATAGATTTTGTTTTAGCTTAAATTTAGCTCTACATATTTCTAAAACTTCGTTGAATTTAGTAAAAATAATGATATACATAAAAGTGTAAAATTTCTACGAATGTTTTTAAACTACAAAAGATTAATTTACATTGTTATTCATCGTTGAAAAATTTGTAACTTCATCCACGCGTAATCCATAAATTATTGTCATCAATAATTTTACAACATATGGTCGTCGTGTACTAGTACTCTACAAATTACAATCCGTAATATAAATGTTAAGGTTAAGTGTACTTCTGTATAAATGAAAAATAGATCAAAATTAAATTTGTAAATATTATTAGGTTTAAACTTTAAGATATTCGATAAAGGACATTAGTCACACAATACAACTATACTTTAAATTTGTTAATTAGTATACATGTTATACAGTTACCACTCATTAGATAGTATCTAGTTTTAAATTGTTGTCGTAAGTAATACGCTTTCAAGCTATGGTGTTATATATCTATACAATAAAAAAGCAATTTAATGTACAAAAAATAGTAGTTATCTATATTTTTTTTTAATTAGATGCATAATATTATGTTGTGCTATCTTTTTCTGGATAAGTTCCATTTATGTTACTTTTAATTTTACCTATATAATACCTTATTATGATTAACTCGAATTTTTTGGTTATTTATTCTTGAACTAGATACTTATAAAATAGTCGTATTATTGAATTATAGGTAACTTTCATAATACAATATATTTTACAGATTTAACATCAAACTACAGAGCTTCAATTAATAGTATGTATTATATTATATCAATATCAACTATAAATACTAAAATAGCACCTATATATATTATTATGATGCGACTGATCGTAAAATAATAACTAAATATTGATTTTTGTTTATATTAATATGTAATAATTACTTGTATACAAATAATTTTGTTTATTATTGCCCTCAGATTAAAGTAGTGATCTACTTTTCATTACTTGAATGAAATATTAAATAAAATATAACCGAGTTTGTTGTAAAAACTTGCCCTCTATATTATTTGTAAATTAACCAAGTCTAAGAATTTTTGTTTTAAAAATAATAGGATGGTAAACAATTACGAATCTAATCCTAATTATTACTGTTGCAGTAGTGAACGATCTAGACCCGGTGAAAGATTTCTGTAATTCGTTTCATCACCCTAATTTGATTACATCAAATTATCGACAAGTGTGTGAATTATAGGCAAATATAAACTTTCGATATTAAGAAAATGTTTTAATTAATAAAATAGTCAAGATTACAATTATTCTTTTTTTATTATTAATTTTTATTTATGTTCTTGTACCTATGTCTGTATTATTATGTATAATGACTAAATATTACATATTAACAATCAAGCAAAATTTTTATGTAACCATTAAATACATTTAAGAAAAGAAATTGTAAAACAAATAAATAATAAATAATGTTAATACATATTTAAATTTAATTAATATTTGTAGAGTCAAACGAATAAAAAAAAAAAACAAAAACAGAAATAGAAATTGTTCGCGCCGCGCTAAGAAATATATATATATATATGTTACGCCGATTTTGTGAAATTGCTGATTTCATGAAATCGGCAGAAAAATTGCCGATTTCATGGAATCAGCATCGCTGTTGCAGAAAACGTGAAATCCGCAGGCCCATTCTTAAAATATTATAAATAATTGTGTTGTACTCATGATCTTACATATAATGCTGGAGATAAAATAAAATCTGATTGTAATAATAAAAAACTAAAGTTATAAAAATATACTTACTTATTTTTTATTTATTTTAATTAAGTGGATTAAATAACCCGATTACATATTATTAAAAAAAAGAGAGTTGGTTATACATATTTTAGTAGAGTTAGTAAATATTTACATTTATAAATTTTGACAACTACTGCCTGGGTGGCACGCCGAATTACACATCATGTCATTTTTCCTACATGTGCACTTTTTTGATGTGCAATTCGTACGACAGGTACAACGTCGATATCCTTGTCCAGTCCCAACTGATCCTAATCGGACAAGTTCCCGTAACGAATATTCATTTGATTGAACGTCTGTTGTCGTTAAGGAACAGTACTTCGTAGCAGCCAAACTGTTCCGCTCCAGCCATGTGTTTAGCGTTCCTTCTTTGGTTGCTATACGAAATTTACCATCTTTTTCTTCCATTACAACCGAAAGAAGGTTGGCGGCATCTCCTCGCCCTCGATCTACCGACGGGATTGATACCAGAACATTGTCGCCAACTTTTAAGGGAGGGAGAATGCCTTTGCCTCTCGTTACCATCCTGTCCGCTTGGCATTTTAAATTCTGTACAGCAATTTTGCGTCGTGTTACAGCAGGATGATCGGAAACTACCTCTTCAATATTCTTCATAAAAATGTTAATAATTAATCATAATAGTTAATAACTAATAATTTTAATTACATTATATCCATAGACTTACTTCGTCGGTGCCACTTTCAATATCCAAAATGTTTCGTGTGGCCTTTATTAAGTTCTCAAGTTTCTGCGCAGTATTTTCTTCTAATAATTCATTTGTATCCTGCGTACCCTCTAAATCTATTGTCTATAAAAAAAATATTTTTTATTATTTTATCAGCTACTACTTTTTGTCGATCGTAACCAAATTTAAAAAAATCTCAAAATGGGTCGTACAATAAAAAGTTTAGGAACCTCTGCCTTATACCATTTGTACGGAACACCGATAAGATAATAATATGATACAATACGGCGGTCGTCCGTCGATACGTACGATTAAGGAATTTAGTATACGGAAGACCGCGACGATTAACGATCAATCGACATCAACGATGATGTATTAATTTATACTCTCAATAAACTGTGTTGTGTTAATAATTATAAGTAATATTTAATTGTATGAAAATCTATAAAATTTTTTTGTAATGTCGTAAATCGTTAATTAAATTAATAAAAAATAATAATTCAATAATAAACACAAATTTTAGTTGTTCAATAAATTATAAAAAAGGATAAAGGTGTAAACGTACGAAATTAAACTAGCAATCTATACTATAATTTCTCGTTCCAAAATTATACACCATTAATTCTACTCACTTCAGTATTGAGTATTTGTACTTGTACGTCCTCATCGTTTCGATATTCCGGAGTGGTGGGAGTAGATGTAGTCAATGGATCCAAAAGCATGTCCAACATATCTTCTTCTAGCGTTCCTGTCATTATATTTTCCAACAATTCACGAGGTACTTTTGTTGCCAGTCCCATTCGTGCTTTTTGACCAAAAACTGATTCATATGGAGTCATCTTTATAGCTTCGTGGTATGTGGTATTAACGCCCCATTGTACAAAGGCGAGGCCGTAACTCCATGCGGCAGTTTTGTTGTCTCGCATCCACGCCACCAGTGAATCCTTCAGTGTACAATTACCTCTTTCTACAGATCCTTGGCTTTGTGGATAACGTGGCCGACCATTTACTAATATTAAATCTGGCCATAATAACGCTAATTATTTTATAATACCGGAAGTGAATTCGCGACCATTATCGGACTGTAGAACGTGAGGTGCACCAAACGTTAAAAATATGTGTAACAGTTCTTTCGTCACTTCCGAAGCTTTTTTGCATTTCAGAGGCCGGAAAAATGAAAACTTTGTCAAGTGTTCTTTGTAATGAAGAATAAATTTAAAATCACCGTCAGATAAACTTTGAAAGTCGACAAGGTCCACTTACCCACGTTCATTTAAGGAAGAAGCTAAAATAGGCCGCACAACAACGCCTCGCGTACTTTTTTTTTTTGATTTTTCCACACACCTTTCACAATTAGCGATATAAGTTTTTACATCAGCCATAGTAATATTAGAGTAATGCTCCATTATTTTTTTGTTTGTTTTTGTCTCACCTTTATGTCCATTGGCCACATGCATGTCACGGATAATACTATGGAAACTGTCGACTACTGCCATAATACGTTGATCGCGTTTCCGTCGCACTCGTCGGACGCCAGCTACCTCGATCAAATCAAATTTCTCACGGACGTGATAATACCGCCTATCTTTATTTACAGAAGCATCATCAGTTAAAATTTTTACAGCTTCGGCATCTCGTTCTGCTGTCCATTTAGAGTCCATAGTTAATAAATATTATTATTTATTATTTTATAATTAATTATTGCAACTAATAAACATTAAACGCACTTTTAGAACCGTCACACACTGTTAAGGTGATCGGAGGTGGTGTATATTTAAGGAGTTAGGTATAGGCAATATTTAAAGTGCGTGCGTCATTTTGACTGTGTGCGTAGTAAATGATTATTAGTATGTGTACGGGTCTCTGCCCTTCACCAGGTACTACCCACTCTACATCTTATCTGCTAATTGACAAATAACTATAACAACGCTGTATAGTAATACACAGTAATATTAATTACGTAAATACCCGCATACGGTGTCTTCTACATTATTATTGTTCAACGTCCATCTCTACACGTCTTTTAACTTACCAAAACTACCACCTAATTTTAATACTTAAAAATATTTTTATTAAACAATTTATAAAACAAGACTTTCGGTCTATTTTAGGTATAATATAAAGATTATATATTATAATAATAATACACGTTGAATGTATTAATTTAGAGAGTATAATATTATTATTAAAAATATATAAATATTATATTCCGGTAAACCAGATTCATAGGTGGAATCTCGATCAAATGTCTTGAGTCTATAATTTCTGGACCAAAGATTCCATATAAATTTGTACATTGTGTTCAATATTATTTTCCAAAATTCTTCGTCTTTAATATTTTATCAACTATTAAACTTATGGTGTAGTATCATAAAACATTAGATTGTTAATTTGAAACAAAATTGTTTTTGCATAAGCTACTCATGTCCACACTACAAAATAGCACCATTTTTGCTTTGTAATATTGTTGTCCTTGTACTGAAATAGTAACAATTATTTTTACATATTTTTCATCATTTTATGTTTGCATATTTTGAATTTTTGTTATTTACAGCTTCTTCCGTGTACAATCCTTATACCTTGAGGACACTTTAATCTCAACTATTGGTGTTCTTTAAGTTTATTAGTCCATCGGGATCTATGGCTAAATAATTGAGTTTTATTGTGTATAAATAATCCCTGCTGGTTCAATTTTAACATCAAATTTTTCAAAATCTACATTGGTTCATTTTCAATGCCATACCTATAAATAGTATGAATAAAATAACATTTAACCATTTAGATTTTAGGCATTAAGCCAGGCGTTTTGATTTCTATAGTACAAACCGAGTGGCAGAGTTTCCGGAAAAATACTGGCAAGTATGTTTCTTGACGGTGTTTGCCCGAGAAGTGCTTTTGCTCTGTTACACACTTTGCCAAATTAAAGCCGTAGACGATTTGGTAATTTTGCCATTCATTATTATTTTGTTGTCCTGTTGTGTTCTTCTTCCACTTCTTCTATTTCTTTATAGTTAGCTTTAAAATTATTTAAAAATATTTTCCTCTTTAAATATTTGTTATGTGTGGCATATCAGTTATTTGTATACTTAATTCATTTACAGTCTATTAATTTCATCTGGTCCGTCATCACTTTCGTTCAGTTTTGAAAGGTTCATAATTTTAATTTAAAAATAAAATAAAACAGTTGAATATAATGGTTATAATATTTGTTTTTAAATAAAACACGATATTATTCATCACCGTATAATTAAATAAAAATTAAAAATAATTATTATATTATATTATTAGGTATGTAATAATAATATAACAATTTAAAAATCTAGAGTACTTATATATGTTTTTATATATGAATCTTAGTTATATATAGATAGCTCTAATCTGTTTAGTATAATCAAATTTAAATTAATATAATACCAAAATTTAAACGGTTCACATTTTAATTTTAATTTTGATCTTTCTACTCTTTTATGTATTGCTTTTGTAACAATCCAGGCTAGTATTCTGTAATTTGTTTGCGTAAATTTATTAATATATTTTTGGTCCACAATTATAATGACGTTACCGCTGTATTACAATCGTGCACTATATGGTTCTATAAAGTACTCAGTTATAATATGTCAACATATATTAATGAAAATATAATCTTTAGTTTTATAAGTATTTGTTATTATTTTTAATTTAGAAGAAAATTGACTCTTTTCCACCTACATACTTGGCAACCCACACTATTAAAGCCCTCCAACTGCATTATTGTTTACGTTGTATATTAGGCTTTGAGCATGATGAGCGACAATATTTCTAGCTCCTAAAATATCTTTGAACAGTCCACAATTTTCCATTTGAGGAACTAAATTTACCTCACTTTCTCTAGACCATTACAAAAGTACTATATAAAATATAAATACATAGTTTTATACGAATGCAGATAAAAAGTAATTATTTAATTTATTTTTAAATTTTTATACTTAGCACAATTTGAAATGGATTCAGTAACATGTAACTGAACGAAGTACACCA
>NW_020270553.1:0-15971 GCF_002803265.2 Melanaphis sacchari
AGAAGTTACGGCCATAACCGTGATGCTGTATATAATTAATATTATGTTAAATCATTTTAATTTATTTGCTCTAAGTTTTAATTTAAAAGTTCAATCTTAAATGGTAAAATGACGAAGTGGCATAATAAGCACTTGATCATTTTTCCATATTACATGTTTTCTATTACATTAAAATTTGAATAGTAATAAATATACAAAATAACAATATATATCAATATATTATTAATAGTATTAAATAAGTAGTTTTAAAATATGGAAGGTAATGCGTATTATTTGATATAGTATAATTGAATAATATCAATAACTAGGCTAAACAATTTAAACTATATAATATTATTATTAAACCAAATATTTGTTTTAACAGTAAATATTATTCATTATAATATAATAAAAATAAATAAATAATAAGATAACTTTGTTTAAAATAAAATAAAATAAAAATAATAGTCAACTTTGTTAAATATAATAATAATAATCAATTCAAAATAACAGTAAATATAATAATATACTATCTTAATCTGACAGAACTGATATTTGTAGTATCCTTCTTCGAACTGGAAAGAATATTGATACCACTATGAAAGTCTTTGGAAGCTTCAGATTTACATAGCTTCATGAGATCTTTTTATTTCTGATATTTTTAGTGGTTTATCGTACAACACTTTAAATTTTCGGAAATTTTGAAGGCTCTACCTTTTCCGCCCACATGTATACCTATATTCATTGTCTGAGTAATTGTATTTGAACTGTATTATCCCTTTTATTTTTCTACTCATGACTTTATTTTTAACCAAGACTTGAGCACCAAAGTTTCAATAAATTCCTTCATTAAAATATCGGCTAGACTTTAGATTATAATATCTGTGTATAATAATTCATGCGAACCGAGTACCCAGAACATTTTTATTATTTCTTTGAGACGAGTTAGCGATGATATTTAACAATCATATGGTTAGACTGGTACATTTTTAGTGATCAATTGTACGTGCATGCTATCCACCTCCATATAAGGTAACCACTCCATAAAGTTATGGTAGTACTAAACCTTTGTATGAGTTATAAGCATAAAATAATGCAGCAATAAATTGATTGTGTTGCCATTGCGTGTATCAGAATAAGAAATCTCTAATACTTTCAGGAAGTTGATAAATCCACTTTCAATGCCTGATTCATCCTAGAGCTTCTTTTGACCGTTGACTTCTGTCCATAAAAGCAAAATGCATTATTTAGTGGAGCAGCCTCATATAATGTTAAATTATATACACATAGTTTTCTACTATATTACATGGCTGATACTTCAGAACTTGGAATTTGGAGAAGACGTTGAAGGTCAAATGGCACTACAAAAATATTGGTTATTTTTTGTAGCTCGTTCTTTGTCTAATTTTTTAGAAGCAAAAGATTCATCACGTCTTCGGATGTGATTTTCATAATTTATAACCATGTCTTTGGATTAAGGCTTGGTCACTTTTTGCTTAAACAATATTTTTAAATATACTTGATGTTAACATGCGAAAAATGACTAAATAACTTGATCACTTTTTGCTAGGAAAATAGTTAAAAAATCTGCAGTTGGTCAAAACTGTCTTTCTATATTTCGTAAAAATATTGATCATATAACTTGGTCATTTTTTCCGTACAATAATATGGTTCAAATAACACATTAAATTTGATAATGTTATTTCACTTGGTCACTTTTTGCATGTGGTCAGTTTTTGCATGACGACGACGATATATGCAATAAAAAAATCGTAAAATACAAAAATATACAGAACATTTCAAAAAATGACAAAATATGTAAGGTGTTTTCGAAAACGATTGAACTGTACATCCTACAGGTCGCACAAAATATAAAATTCGTACTACCTAAGCTTAAACCTGTTTTGTAAATATTTTTTACTTTATTATTTGCTTGAAAACTCATCTGTATAATTTTAGAGCCCCCATGAATGATGAAATATATTTTTTGGACATCTCGAAGATGTGACTGATGAATCGAATCCGGCATCGGTTTCATGTTTTATTACGTCGTTATGCAATGATATTTATGGGACGATTAAACGAAAATAATGTGT
Organism: Melanaphis sacchari; assembly: GCF_002803265.2. Lineage (NCBI taxonomy): Eukaryota > Metazoa > Arthropoda > Insecta > Hemiptera > Aphididae > Melanaphis > Melanaphis sacchari. The sequence goes on from NW_020270553.1 coordinate 2,076, forward strand.
TAATAAAGTGGGTATATTTCTGGTATAATATATGATTTTATTAAATTTATAAGATTTTATTGCACATATAATTAAATGCATTTATCATGAATATTTATTTTCAGTACCATCCCAAGTAATCAAATAAAGGAATGTGCTAAAGAACGATTTTTTTGTGTGTACGAAATTGTAGCTTAAATTAACTGTAAACTTGGAAGTACTCCGTGGTTAATCTTCCATTCCTAAAACGGTAATTGCTTAGTTATTTAAAATGTATAAATGAAATTGTAATTGATTGTACTTAAACATTGTTTAGGAGATAATAATAATTAGGTTTGATGTATACAAAGACATAAACAAAAAATAGATTATTTAGTGCTTTATGAATGACAGTTATATAAGTTATGTGGAATATCATGAAAATATGTATAGAGAAACTTCCTGCTTATGTTTCAATCGGAATATTTAGTAATCATTCTTAAAAAGTAATTGTGTAGTTATATCTGGTGTATACGAATAATATTTTTATTTATTTTACTTTAATATTGTTTAGAACTTGATAATGGTTGGATCAAATTACAGTCAACAGAAAAATATTTAATTTTGTACTTAAGTATCAAACATGAATGACTTAAGTTGTGAAAGCAGAGAGTTACTCTCTATTATTTTTGCTGCTGGAATGATTAGTAGGTAAGTACTTGTGCATTTTAATGCATGTTTTTTTCTTTGTCTACTGTTATAAATTTTTAGTAGATTTATTTTTTCAAGGTCTGTGGTCATACACTTGATTGGAATATTTATGATGAAAAATATATTCAATAAAAAAAAAATTGTTTATTAGTTATATAATGTATATATACCTACGTATATATTATATATTCATATTATGAATTTAATAGTAATAACTAATAACGAATTTATTTTATATTTTTAGAGCCCATATCCAAGTATATGACTTAAATGCGACATTTCATTTGTTGTATTTAAAAATAATACATGTATTATAATTACGAAAGAAGTCAACTAAATACTCGAAGTGTACCCATGTTAATGTTATCGTTACTGATAAGTGGTTTATAACGAATCATTACAAACGCTGCGATTAACAGCAAAATTCAAACAAAAATAAATATCTTTTTTAAATATTTTTCAACCTCATTTTTGTTTATACACACATACCTTTTTAAAATTATATATACATAAGTCATGTATAAATACATAGTAAATATTTTTTTTATTACATTAATTTATTTTTAATAAATACATAGCAATTAATATATTTTGTACTGTCTTAAAAATTTTTTAATTGGATAACTCGAACTTTTTTCCGGTCTCTTCAACTTCGAGTAAGCCAAGTTTGACTGTATTAATTTATAGGCACTATTTAGTTTTAATTTTATTTGTATTTATTGATTCAGGCTACAATTTATTTGATAAAATAATAAAAAATAAAAATAAGCTGGGTATAAAATATAATTTTATAATTTTCAATAGAAAAAATGTTAGTAGATGAAATACTCAAAATAATAATAAATGCAATGTTCTTTATAAGTTGTTCAACCTATATTAAAAACAAAACTGCGACTGGAAATTCAAACTAAAATTTTTATGAACATCTGAAGATTTAGGTAATGTATCTACACGTTGCATATTCACCCGTAGGCCGTAACACAACCACAGTATAAAATCTTGATAGTCAGGACGAATTCGAGCATCGTCCAAATTACCTACTCAAATTACTAAGATTTTTATTTTTAATTACACCACTTTTATATTGTTACGGACCTTGTAATAACGCTGATAATTTATATCACAGGCCCTGTAATAATATTGAATATTTTATTGTTATACTTATATATTCACAGACCACGTAATAATATCAATAGTTTATAACACATGTACTCACTTAACGAGGTGACACATGATCCGTGTAGCGAATGACACAGCTAATGAAAGGCTAGGACGGATGGGTGTGAAGCATTGTATTATTTAATTAGGTAAGCAATTAAAACACAACTACACACTGCGGACTTCTCAGAAAACATCACAACTGTGAAAAGACGAGGGCTATCTCACTTATAAAAATACAAATCGTGGATCGAGGGTGCACGTGTCATCGTAAGTTACTACCTCCGCCGTCGACTCTCATTGTGTGCAGACCATTTATAAGGGCAACATGAGCAAGAACTCGCCAGACGGTTAGGGATATGCAAGATGTTTTGAGGCAGGTCGTAACACTACTCACTGTTTTGGTTATCAGTAGGTACAAATGTTGTTAAATTTGCAACTTTTTTTCCACTTTTTTAATTAATTGCTTAGTAAGTTTAAAATGTGTGTCATGTAAGTACGAACTAAAATCTAAAAGTTTTAATTGCAATTTTCTCAAATTTTTGAAATTTTTAATTTCTATTGCAATTTTATTGAATTTACTCATTTATAAAACAATTTTAATAATTTTATTTAAGTTTTTCACATCATTTCACTTCTTTAATACTTTTTAAACAGTTTTGTAAATATTGTTTACCTGACGATTTGGCGGTAAACAATTTAGTTTATTTTAAGTGCGCTCCGCTAATGTCAACCGATGTAGAATGATGAAGTTTTTCAAGGTACAAAAATTCATTGGCTTTAAATCGAAGACATTGGATTTTTAAAATTTAAAAAAAATTACAACTTTTTAGAACAATTTTTAATATTTTAAGTGCAATACTGCAATTAATTTTACTAGTTTTTTAGTACTACATTATTCATGCCCTAGTTATCAGTATATCTGAGGCCGGTCGTAACACCGCTCATCAACATCTTGTACTTACAATAGTGTATTTTTATATCTAAGTATAATTTAAATAAAGATTTACTATATATTTAATATATCAGTATTCTCATTTCCGCGTGGATATGGATATATGAATCGGCGTTGTTTAACGGGACGCAACAATATTTATTGGACAAAAATAATAAATAACTATAACATGATGAATGAAAAAAAAAATGTGTTTGATATTAGAGCATAAAACATTTTTTAATAACAAAAGTACAATTTAGGAAAATAATATTAAAATATTACTATCCGTGCATCGACAATAATATATAGCATGAAACTGTAGTGATCACTGTGTGCAGGACACTGCGATCAGTACCACGATTATTATTTAAACGACGTAGCACGTTCGACGTAGTCATGAGACGTACTGAGGAAGGTAGGTATATTAAAAATAAAAGAACACTTTACTTTAGAAGTTACAAATAAAATGTTTATTTTATTTGTACAATTTTAAAACAATTAAAATAAAATCTAAAACTCACTGTCGTAAGCTTGTTGTGCACAAGTCTATGGTTTACTACCTTCTCTACAAATGCTAGGTGCTCCACCCGTATTTATGGGTCCTATCAATGACGTATGGTGATGTGATGATCTCAATATTCTACTCTTTAACAAGTTGGCTGCCATGAGTACCATATTTGGTACTCACATGGTTTGTCTTCTGCGCCACACATTTTAAACACGCTTTGTTCTACAGGCTTTGAGTACCATATCTGGTACTCACACGGTTTGACTCTCAGGCTTTGAGGGTCAAATTTGGTACTCACTATTTTTCGTGATTATGTCACTGAGAACCATTTCTGATGCTCAATTCGTTTAATGAAATAGAAAGAGGAGAAAATTTCAAACTAAATAATGCAAACAGCGCTCAAATTTAATGTTTTTTTAATATTAAAATGTAATTATCAAAAAAAAAAAAAATTATACAACTTGTATTAATACTATAATCTTAAAAATTTTTTAGTCAAACATAAATATAACAAAAGTACTACTTACTAAAAAATAATACGTTTCATAAAATTAAATTTTTTTTGTTGAATGTGTTTTGAAGAAACAATCTAAACAGAAATATTTAGAACAACCTGTACACATTGTTTGAACTTTACGTGTAATTTTTTGTGCGTGTGTTCTTCCACCTTGCTGAAACATTTCCGAGTAACAATTTGATCATTTACTGCGTTTAGAATTAACAATCTTGTGTTCTTCTCTTTCAGTTGGTGTGGGTATCATTGGGATGTTATTTTTTGTTAGTAAAGCTGTAACTATTTCTTCCCTAAATTCTGCATACCCATTTTATTGTCAGTAACAGCGGTAAATAATGTTAAAGCATTTAATAAACTAGTATTAAGTAGAACTTCGAAGTGGTGAATGGTAAGAATTTCTCAAGTCAGAAATATCGATATAACTTTTTGCCTTATTATAATCTATTACCATTTGTGGTTTCAATAATTTTTGTCCACGTTTATTAGTCGTTTCTATTAAATTGTCTTTATGTTTAGTTGATAACATAAGTATATCGCGTTTGTCCTTCCATTTCATCACTACCATATTATTATCATTTTGCCTTGATTTAATTTCACCTTTCTTTAATTTTGCGTTTATTACGTCTTTTGGGTTAAACTTCCTGTTCGAACGTAATGTCCCTACATGATTTGTGGATCGGCTTAAAAGTTAATTTGCTAAACTGACTGATGTGTACCAGTTATCAGTAAACATGGTTCTTCCTTCATCTAAATAATCTGCAGCTAACTCCATAACAATTTTTGTTGAAACTGCCACTCCCGGGATAGCTTCTTGACCAGCATATATTTTAAATCCAATAGTATACCCATCATTTATACATAGTTTAAATATTTTTATGCCGTATCGATGCCTTTTATTTTTTATGTATTGACGGAACGACAAACGACCAACAAATGGAATCACCGATTCGTCAATACACATATTTTCCCCTGGTATATAACATATTTTATATTTACTCACTAGCAAATCAACCAAACCACGAACTTTATACAATCCATCACCTCTAGGACATGTTTGATTGTTTGAACAATGAAAAGTTCTCAAAAGCAACTCAAATCTGTTTCTGGTCATATACTTAGGAATATGTGTTTGATATAATTCATTTTTGGACCAATAATTTGCTAAAGACGGTAGTGGATTTAACCCCATCCACATAACTATTCCCAAAAATGTCTTGATTTCCACTATGTCAACATCAACCCATTTATTGAGTCTAGATTTTGGACCACGAGGAGTTGAAAGTAGTAAATTACGAGCATATCTGTTAGTTTCAATCAATAATAAATTTAAAACTTCGTCATCAATAAATAATGAATAAAAGTCATATGGTGTACCATCATAAAATGTTTCGAGAATGTCTGGGTTAATTCCAAAAAACTCAGGATTGAACACTGGACTAGAAGTATCATTGTTTATTGGACCCCAATCAGACGAACTTGAAGCGTCATAATTTTCATTTAAACTATTTGAAGCAATAACATTATCAGTATTAGAAGCGTAATTTTCATGATTTTCAGGTGAGTTATTCGAAGGAATAATATAATCATTAGTATCAGAATCCTATATAAAAATGAAATAAGTAGTATACATTTTCTATTAAATTATTTACTATTATTAGTTATAACTTAAAGTTATACACGATAAAAGTTGTGCATTATTCCATTATCCCATTATAATGTTCTGTAAAAGTATATAAACATTTCAATTAAAAATATTATTATTAAATACAAAATACCTATAAGTTATTATTATTTTTAAAATCGTTATAAGCTTTATAATAATATAAAATAAATGTATATTTGTATTTAATGGCAGTCATTTATAGCGGAATAATGGTCAAATCCGGCACCGATAATTCGTATAGTACGTTGTTATTATTATTATTATTATTATTGTTAGTGGATTCTCAATTCTGTGTTTTCCATTACTTATACGGATATCATAAAAATTGTGTGGTTCCTTTTTGACCGTGTGTGGATAATAAAGAAGTTTACTGTACGTACGCAAAAGTGCAAATGCCCCTTTTGCTCTCCCCGCCATCTTTAACGTGCCCCTCCGATACAAATGTGATAAAATCGAAATAATACACAATATACCCAAGTGTGAACGTGGCAAAACGAAAGGAGTCGTTGGTCTTGTGCTATAGAGGTGTGTCGTTCGCGAACGAACGGGTCGTTTGATCCGATTCAATGTATTGAACGAAATGATCCGAACCGTATGAAAATGAACCGTCGGTTCGTCAAATTTTTTTTTATATTGGATACACTGGATTATTTGGATCGCGACTCGCGAGTCGGTCGTAATCATAATATACTCGGTTCCTGATAATATGATCCTACGGGCTACGACTCGAGTCATGACTCGTGAGTCTATAGTCTGTGGTACTCATTATCTAGTAAGTAATAAGTATTATTTTTATTTTATTACATTCTTACCTCATTTATTGTTTATCTAATTACCCTCAGAAAACATGATATTGCCCAAGTTTACTTTACAAATTAAAATGTCATATTAAATAAATATATAGTTGAAATTTGTAAGTATATAACAATATAACATAAACACTATTTACAAAAATATACATTAAAAGATTTACATGTTATGGTTCAAAAATAAAATTTTCGAAACTTTACTTGTTGTTAGTCGACTTCTTTTTTCCGTCACTATTTGTCCAGCCCTTGAAAACACTCGTTCACATGGCACTGAAGTGGCAATCATGCACAGCCTCCTTTTAACCAGTTCATAGGTTCTTGGGTAAACTTTTTTCCGTTCGGCCCACCAAGCTAAGGGGTTTTCAAATCTGTTGATTAAAGGTTCATTTAAATATTTGTCTACTTCAACAATTCCAGCTACTGAAGGATTCGATCTTCCAATCAGGTTCGTCACGGTTTGGTCAAATTCTTCCCATAAAACTGATTGAGACGATGTGGCATTTTCAGTACCAGTTGTAGTTGGTTGTTGTTCAAGTTGGTCTTGTTCTAGAACAATACTTTGAACCTTTGCCCGTAGAAAATTAATAGCATTTGTACATTTCGTATCATTTGAAAACACATGTTTTTTGAATCGTGGATCTAAAAGAGCCGCTTGAGTTATTAGTTGATTGTCTTCAATGTCACCAAACCTTTTAAACAATTCTTCACTCATGGTTTTAGCCATATGCTGAATAACAATAGGTAATGTATTATCGCTAATAAACTTAGATACATACTTATTTAATGAATTGACAAAAATGATTTCTTTTGACAGCGTAACATATTTGTCAGCACTTATCTCAACAGTGACGTCATAAAATATTTTTAAAATATCCCGTGCATGCTCAAGATTGATCCACTGCTCTGGCTCAAGACAATTTAATTGACTATTACCTAACACTGCAAGAGTAGCAATAATGGGATCCTTAATGGATAAAATTCTGTCAAACATTTCATATGTTGAGTTCCACCTGGTTGGACAGTCTAATTTAAGTTTTAATTGAGGTAACATAGTTTGCTTTTGGAAGTCTTGTAATTTCCCTAAAGCATGGGAACTTTTCTTAAAAAATTTGACAATTTCTTTTACTTTTAGAGTTGTTTTCTCAATGGATTTTAAACTAGTCTGAACAACCAAATTTATCGAGTGAGCAAAGCATGACAAATACCTCCAATTGCATTTTTTTATTGCAGATTTTATATTGCTAGCATTGTCACTGACTACACAAGTAAGTTTATTTGTCAATTTCCACTCTTCTACAGTATTTCTCAAGAAAATTGCCAAATTATCTGCTGTATGTCTGTCACGGAAATTTTCACAACCCAGCAGTACTGAAGATAACTGTGTTTCATTTTCAGGGTCCACAAAATGCACAGTACATGCAACAAAACTTTCATTGTTTAGTGAAGTCCAGCCATCAGTGGTCATACAGACTGCAGAGACATTTTTTAACTGATTTTTCACACGTTCAATTGCCATCTCATACATTTGAGGCAATAAGCTTTGAGTGACTGTTTTTCTAGATGGTATGATGTAACTAGGATTCAACATTTTAATCAAGTTTCTAAATTCCTGATCCTCAACAACACTAAATGGGTGATACTCTTTGACAATCATTTTGACTAGCTGCTGGTCAATTGTCTTTGACTTACTCATTGCTATTGGTCTTTGAATAAAGTTAGTCATTGACATCTGAGTACAGTTTTGCTGTCTAGTCATTATTGCTGGCTGTGGCATTGTTCCTGAACTAAGTTGACCAACTGTATTTGTTGAGGATGTAGATGGCAGTGGGTCATCGACAATGCCAGAGTTTGAATTAACTTCCTATAATTTTATAATACAGTTTTATTATTATTCATATTTGATATTATTTTTTACTATTGTCAGAAATAAATTTGGATTATCATGAATTTTATTTTCAGTTTATGTAATAATGTTCTATAACTGTTTTTTTAACTTGCTGCTCCCTCTCATCAGCTCACTTTTTTAAATGATCATGATTCGATAAATTAATAATAATAAATTACTGCCATAAATATATATTAATGGGCATTAACGAGTTAAAAATTTAAATTTAACTAGTTACTTTTGGATGTTTATTAACTTATTAATATTTATTTTTTAACTAACGTGAAATTAACGAATTAATTTTCTTTTTAAGAAGTAAGTTAAGGTCATTTATTTAATTTTACATTTCTTGACATGAATTGATTTAAGTAAAGAAAAATTATAAAATTCATATTTAATTTTAAATTAAATTTATATGATGATATAATTATATAAATATAAACAACTAAACTGATTCTAATATTGTAGTATTATACTGAGTATTTCATTCCTAGTATCAATTCAATAAAATATTTTGTCATTATTTATTGAAAATACAGTTAACTATATTAAAAACGCACAACACACAACAATAATATCTGTATGCAAAACTTAATTAAATAATATAAATTATTACTTTTAGGTAATAATTATTATTTATTGCTTATTATTTAGGTAACTATTCTTCTTTTTTTTAAAAAACAAAAAACTTCAATGAAATACATACTATATGGAAATACTGTATGAAGTATAAAGAATATAGTTTATAATTTAGTTTTGGGTTGGTAAGAAATAAAGTACAATAGCATCGTTCAAAAAGAATTAACTTTTTTTAACTTAATAAAAAGTTAAAAAAAAATATGTATTTACATTTAACTTAACTGAGTCAACCACAAACTAAATACTTGCTCAGCTTTACATTGTTTAAGTTAAAAAAAACATTTGAAGCATATCTCCCTAATACATATATTAATTTACCTGTATACTTCTTTCCAGTGGTACTGTTGGGTGTTTTGTCTTAATGTGCCTTAACAAGTTTCCCGTTGAGCCACCATTAAAACTTTTTTGTTCCGAACAAATATTGCACTTCGCCTTGTTGTTTTCCAATGCAGTGAAATGGTGCCAAACATTACTACGTTTTCTATTCATTACAAGAGATGACATGGTGCTACTAATAATAATTATGTAAATTTTTAATTTTTATTTGTGACATATATTATGATTTTCAAAAAAATACTTACCTAATAAAGTTTAAAATAAATGTATACTTGAATTAATTTATATAATTTAAAATGTTGAGTTGAAAATAGTAGGTATTAACAACTTAAGAAGCGTTAAGAACTCAGTTTAACAAACAACTTCAAAAGATTAAAAACTTTAATTTAAAAATTTAAATTCTGACAACTAGGTTTTTAGCAAAATGGTATAGACTGTAGAGTATAGACCAATGCACACAATAGCTAGTTTGTCAAAGGACTAAAAATTAAAACTTATTAATGAATGAATGTTTTGAAATTCAAAACAAATATTTGGAGGTTTTTGCAAAATGAGTACATGTTTCTACAGGCACTATCATGAAGCAGGATTCAATATTATAAAAATATTTTTTTATTATGAATATGACGTATACTCGTATTATGTATAATATGCTCAAACTACATTTCTATTAACATAGGGAAATAATTTTGTTAATATTATTATGTAACAAAAATGTTTACTTTTATAGTTCATTGACATTTTTGTTTAAGTACTATTATAGAATTTTTATAATTCAGTGTTTTTCATTTTTATAATAAATCCAGGTCTTATAAAATAAAACACAAACTCGTAAAATAAATAATTTTTTATTCAAACCATAATAATTGTATTACAAAAAAAGATTGTTAATATCTAGTTTATTAAAAATAAATAAAAAAGTAAGTGATAAACAACTTTTTATTTTATTAAATTACCTACTCTTATTTCTTATAGACACTAAAAGATCTTATACATTTACAACATAAGATATAAATATGGTATAAAAATAAATAATATTATACAGAATGAATGTTGATGGAATAATGTTTAAGGTGGGTTAATACAAAACATCAACGAATAGTGTGTTTGTTATTGAATTTTGTTAATCGGTTACAAATTACAATGAACATTGATCCGTTTCTTCTTCATTTCGGTCAGTTTATGTAGATATACCTACAGGGTATAATATCTAACGACGTGAACCGTTGGTGGCGGCTCACAGTTCGCATGTGCTAGGGACTAGTTACGGGTTAAAAAAGTTTTAACCCGTATCTGGATAATCGGGTTTTTAGATCGAATATGATCCGATTCTGACGAACGGGTCTTTTATCCGGTTCAATTAAATGAACCGATGAACCGATCCATAAGAACCGAATCTTTTAAGTGATCCGAACTTCCCACCTCTGCTTGTGCAGTGTCTGCAAACGGACCGGATATCAACGACTTCTGGTCTTGGCGGCGCGTTCGGGCGGCAGCGACGAAAAAGCGGCTGCAGACTGGTTCTTGCCGTCGACGGGCGACGATAATAAGTTGGCACTACTGTCTGGCGGCGTGAAAGATGCGGCGCGATTGCGCAACCGATAGGTCACGAGAAGACGCCGAAATATGACGATTAGAATCGTGCCGATGCCGACAAGCCGTTCAGCACTACAGCAACAGCGTTGCAGCGGCGTCGCCATTTTACTGATCTATTCGCGTGACAAACGCGACGCACGCAATTCGGTCGGCACTAAAGGCGTTGAAACAAACACGGCAACAGCAAAGGAAAAAAGGCGGCGTACGCGAAGCAACGACGACAACTGGTTGACCGGCAGCGACAACAATAATAAAAGACGCAATAGCCGCGGCACGGTGTGCTCGACGTCGGAGCTTTTTTACGGCGCATTTAACGCGTCCGTTGCCATGCAGTCGACCGATCGCTGTTAGGTGCGACGAGTCGTGTTCGAAGTTCCGACTTGCGTGTTCACGGTACAAAATAATAATACCGATGAGCGATGTGACTTGTTCGGTCGCACGATATTTATATTGCATCTATTCGTTTCACGTAATAGATTTACAACAGGCTCGTGATCAATGGCGGCCGCCAACGCGAATTTTTTTCGCGCGACGGTTAAAATACCTACGACGCGTGTCGAATACGTAATATGTTCATTGCGTGTTTTGAAGCTCCGTTTGAAAAAATAAAATGTTTAGTTGCTACTCGCTTCACAGGTTTACCGTTTACCTAGATATACAAAGATGGCTCACGCCAGCGAAAAAAAATAATAGCAAATTTGGATTACGGTAGCATAATACCATTGTGCCCCATTATGATCGTTAAAGACGCGTTGCTAGCGTATGTTATACGTAAGCGTCTTGACGTGTGCCATTTGTGTACGGTATGCGACAATGCCGTGGGTATTATTTACTACACAGCGTATTTAATTTTTGTTGCTGTTAATATTTTAATTATTATTATTTATTACCGGTATTTTGTTATTTATGTAAGTGGGACTCGAAAGTTGAAGGAGCTAAAAAAAGAAAAATATGCACGAAAAAATTACAAAGTGTGCATTAAAAATGATGTTATATATGCAAAAAAATACATCAGATGTTATTAATAAAATAATAATTACCATTAATTACATAAAAACTGTTTATAACTGAAAAAAAATTATAATTGGTGCCTAGTTGTCGTTTTGACATCTTATTGAGCTAAAAATAAAAATATTTTTTCAGAATTTTTGAAATTACGGTAAATAACTGTTGATAATTTTGAGTTAATACTCTGTATTAATTGAAATATACAGGTTCAGAAAGAAAAAAATCAATTTTTTTAGAAAGATGAAATATATATTATGCATAATACGTATGCCTATAAAATCAATAAGACATGCACTTTTATTAACTAAAATTGACAAATTATGTGAAATATGTATTTTCAATTTTTAATTTTTATAACTCTTATTGTACAGTTTAGATTTCTTCCTTGGTCTGCTATTAATTGAGACCATACAGAACAATATGCTATTCCTAAAACTTCTGAGCCCAAATTATAAGTGTCCTCCATTTGGATAGCTGATAGGTAAGTACATAATAACACGAACCTATGAAGTACTGTGTTTTTAACATAAAATATGAACTATTTAAAATTAATATTGATATTAGTTATAGTTAATAAAATACAATTAATTAAATTAAGTAAAACAAATATATATACAGTAGACGCTGCTTATAAGACTCACTTTGGGACCAGCACAAAGTGAGTCCTATAACCGAATGAGCCTTATAGGCGAAGTGGAAAAAAAAAAATTTACGTATTTATAAATTTTATTTTACTACATATTTTGCTTTGATTTTAATACATTAACACATATTACATATTACATACTTTATTATTGAATAAATTTAATAATCCTGATAAAAAAACTAAAATTATAATAGGTAAATATTACATATTACGATAACTGTGCATCCGCCAGATAATCAGTACACTATAATAACAATTATCGTTGCGATAAATGTGAACTTTTATCTGTGATAAAAATTATTATACGTTATAAGATACCAACAGAAACTAGAAATAATCAACACGAATATTATTTAATTTTTCAATACCAATTTATTTCTTAATTATAACCAAAAAAGTTTATTTTCTATTATTTATTTTACGAAATTTGAGTCTTATAACCAATTTTTTTTTAATGTATTTGGATACGTCCGGACCGTTCCAGACGAATTTTAGTCTAATAAGCGACTGAACCTTATATCCGTGAGTCTTATAAATGGCGTCTACTGTATATGTATATATTATAGGTAGGAAGGTAATAGTAACCATATTATGATATAGCATGTACTCATATCACCATGACACTTAGTTATATGCTTAAATGGTTAATAACAAATTAAAATATTTACACTATATACCTACATAATATTACTTAAACTTTTGTAATTAAATTATTACATAAATAATTTAAGTTGGAGTGAATATTCCTTATAAATATAAGTATTGTAATAATAATATAAATTGTCCTGAAAAAAGCAAAAAATCAGTAATAATAAAATATTTGTAATCATTAATAATAATTAAATATAATATTAGTCTGGATTATATTTTATTAAATATTTAAATTTTATTTTAATTAAATAGTTTTGTTAAAACGTGATATTATAGTTAAAGTGTTCATGTAGTAATGTCATTAAGTTTGACACCAGTATTTTTAGTCACTTTTTTGGGATAGGATACATCACTGATTTTTGTTTGTCAAGTAACTAAACTTGAATGGAATAGAATTTTAATTTTATAACACATTAGCCACTGGTGGTCATTCTTAGCGTGATCATAAGTCCTGCTTTAAGTGAATTTGATTATTGGTAGGTATCATAATCATAAATTTATACTGTAGTATATCTACATAAATTTATTTATATGTTAACCTATATATATACATATTGCAAAACATTAAAACCTATAGTCTATGGATATAGTCTAATGTACAATATATTTTATTTACCAGTTTATAAAATTCCAATAAACATTTTCTCTGTTGAATATACTATCAAATTTACCTTTACAAATCTAAATTCTTAACAACATGTTCAATATTTATTGGATCTTCTTGAAACCAATACCAAAAGATTTGTCTCTTCCTTTTATTTAATGAGAAATGAACATCATTTTCACTATGTTTTCGGATTTTTTTTATAATTAAAAACAATTATAATGCATGATATTACACAGAATACACATTCACAAATATAATATCAACACAAAC
>NW_020270553.1:35016-55234 GCF_002803265.2 Melanaphis sacchari
TTTATTTAAAATTAATTAATATCAGATTCATAATGTTTTTCTAGATTTTAATCTTTAAAACCTACATGTAAAATTTACACGAATATACATTTTTAAGTTTAAAATCTTAAAACTGTCAATATCTATTGGATCATCTTGAAACTGAAACCAAAAGATTTGTCTCGTCATTCTATTCAAAGCAAAGTTAAATTCATGTGCACTATGTTTTTATTTTTATAATCAAAACTATTTAATGCATGATTTTGCACAAAATGTATATTTTCAACACTAAATCTTAATAAACACTCAATATTTATTGGATCTTCTGAAACCAATACCAAAAGATTTGTCTCTTCCTTTTATTTAATGAGAAATGAACATCATCTTCACTATGTTTTCGGATTTTTTTTATAATTAAAAACAATTATAATGCATGATATTACACAGAATACACATTCACAAATATAATATCAACACAAACATTGGATCAGCAGTAGGAGCTGTACCAGCTGCATGCGCTGCGGGTATGAATATTTCATTAGAATAATAAAATATTTTTGTAAATGATGTGAATTAGTAATAAGTAATTTCTAATTGCAATTGTTGTCTCATCTGAAGCTAAGGAAGAAAAGAAAGAAGAGAAAAAGGAAGTTGATGATATGGGCTTTGGTTAGTACATTTTTTTTGTTGAATATTAGTTTTCTTTAAGTTATATTAGTATTAGAGATAAAATGTGGTTTTGAATATTTCTATTCCATTTTTTCCACCCACCTATGTTATTTAGTGTGTATATATAAAAATAAATTAATAATAATCAATGTATAGATATTATTTTTCAAAATAAAATAAAATATCTTTTTTTTTTATTATTAAATTTGTTTACAAGTTGTAATCAATTAATAATAATCAAAGTAATGTAGTAATAAATATAATATTTATAAAATAAGAATCATTTAACAAATCTGCATATTTTTCAAAATTTTTAATTTTTTTTTACTGTTTATGATACATTGGGACGATCTTTAAGTAATAAGAAGTCCATTTAAAATGCCTCAATAATTTACAATATGTTCACAATTTTCTTTTTCAAGAGTTTAACTTCTATAAAACATTTTAAAATTATTTCAGCTTTCTTCACGAAATTTGTAAATGGATCGGGCTTTTTTTTCAAATAAATATTTCAAAGTCAGTACTTTCAAACTGATTGTAAAAAATAAAATATTCTTGATCTTCAAAAATTAGACTTTAATATGATTCATTCATATTTAGTGCGTTTAAATTGATCATACATTTTTACCAAATATCCTGCAAAATAGGTATTTGAATAGCTTTTAAGGGTTATTTTTTGATCTCTATTATCGTTATTATGTCTATAGTGATAATTATCATTAATATCAGAAGATTTAATTGTGAATCATCACATGGATTGGAAATTGTATTTTGTGAACTGCTATTATAAAATAAATTTTATTCATAGATCATAATTAGTTTAACAATTTGATTAATGAATAAGTAGCTTTCATAAATCATAATGTTGTGTTAAGCTTGAAATTGACATTAAGTTTTAAAAGTACGGGTGGTGGGATTTCTGTTAAAACCACCTTCTTGATGAAAAATTTAAAATGTATTCTCTATTACCAGGGGTCGGCAATTAAATTCTATGAAAATCCAAAAAATCAAAAAAAAAAAAAAAAAATTACGAGGGCCAGTAAAAACTAAAAACTCAGATATTATTAGCTAATAGTTGTTGTGTTATCGCAACTATTATTGTAAAAAGCAATAAACGATAAACACCATCGTAATCTCTAAATACATTATAAAATAGATAAAATATATATTATGTGTGAAAAACCAGAATTATTAAAAAATATATTTTTTGTGGTCCAATTATTTTTCTTTCGCGGGCCGCCTATTGCCGACCACTGCTCTATTATATTGTTACGGACCGAGTAATAATTATTATATTTTTAAAACATATATATTGTGCGGTTGTGGTGACACATATTCCGATAGTTAATAATGCAAACAATGTTTGGTCAGGACGGATGTTATGAACATTGTATTATTTTATTTAACTAATTAGATATAATCACGTCGCTGAGGAAAGTCGAAACTCAAAAAAAAAAAAAATAAATAAGAATCGAAAAGAATATTTCATATTATATATTAAGTCATTGAAGGGCGGAGAATTTGTTTATTGATTAGGAGTTTTGTGTTGAGTGGGAGATTTGATTTAAGAAGGTCCCCAGGATATGATCTCTTGGTTAAGGGGGTATCCTTGTTATCATGTATGTCTATAGGTGGTTTACATGACTCGAATTAATATGGCTTCGGTGGTTGTAGGTGATTGTGGAGTTGAGTCGCTTGACGGTCTCCGGAGATCGCGAATAAACACGTCACACAACACACGAAAGAGAAAAAAAAAATAATATGGTTTTTTTATGGTGGTTAGGTTTGACTATATATTTTATTTTTTTTTTCTTAATCCTACATAATCACAAGAAATTAATCGACATGTTTAGTGCTCACAGACGCTCCCGCATTACTTGCCTGTCTGTCTGCGGCAGGTCCCGGAGCTGCATGACTTACAGGTGCGTGACTAACAGTGAAGAGGAGAGAAGTGGAGGGTATAGACTTTGGAGTCTGGAACTCGCTTTTGGTTACAGTGGTTTTTTTTTTTTTTTGAAATTGAATCACCCTCGACTTTGGAAACCGTTTTCACATTCCTTCGGAGTCGATCACATCGTTTATATAATATTTCCAATTAATTATTTAAAGGGAAAATGGGACAGTCCTTCATTGACCACATTTTACAAAATAAAATTTACAATTAAGGAGGGTTCTATCCCTAGTGTTTTTGCATTCGGCTTATAGTAAATGGCTTAACAAATATTGTATTTCTATGTTGCCTGTCGCCTTCTTCGTCGCACTTGATCATCATTACTCGTCTTATGTGTTTCGATATAATTTCCCATTTCCACTTGTAGCATTATGTCTATAATGTTTCCGGATTTAACTCACAGCCTACCTCGCCCGGTAGCTGTCGTCTCCAGTTCTCGAATGCGTCACACTTAAAAAGCCTGTCAGTAAATGTTCTGTCTCAGCCTGTGTGCCCTCCTGGGGTGTTGGAGCGGTGCAGTTGCGTCAGTGGCTTTCTGGTCATCGTCAGGGGCCTGTTTCGCACCCCCAACAGTAGTAGTAGTACCAACACCGTTTTTGGCGGCAAGGACCTGCTTCGGCGTCCCTGCACTTTTGATGGCTAGCTGTGATGTCGACTTTTGGGACGTGCCACTCCCAACCGCCGGCTCTGGGGTTTCCGAGGCCCCTGTAGCAGTAACAGTATTTTCGTTGGTTGTATCCATTATAGGTTTAAGTTGTTACTTGGCTGTCACTGATGATGCCAGCCTAGCGTCATCTGTCCTTTGTTCCAGTCTGTTTGCCAGATCTTCCGAGAGACCAGGGGTCGACCAAACCCTAGGGTGTGGCTTATTTCGCGGCTACCTTGTATATTTACAGGACGTTCCCCTATCCGCAACCCAAGGACGCGTCTGGTGGCGTGCTCTGGCCGACGGATGTTTCGGTGCTTCTAGCGCCATTGACTTTGATGCCAAGTGTGCTGAGGTTATCAGGAAGTTACTTTTTTTTATTACTAATGCGTACGTTTCTCCGTTGGAAAGCTGATCAATTATTACTACCTTTGACTCGGGAGTTCTTCTCTTCACTAATATAGCGGCTTCGTTCGTATTCCGTTTTAACTCTAGACGGTTGTGGATTCGTGTCCATCTCTATCGTGTTCGGTTTTCGCTGGTGTTTCTTCTTTCCGAGACCTTCTCCATCCATTTAGTATTCATTTTCTCGCGTACTGTGTCCTGTCTGTTTTCCAGATCCTTGATGGCCTTTGTTGAGTTTTACTGTCTGTGTTCCTTGAAATAACTTGTGTCACGTGTTAAGCTGACTAATTCGAGGTTCACATGGTAATTTCCAACTGTGTTGGCATACAATGTGCTGAACCTAGTGCCGTATAGGCCTCGCTCCACTACCTCCAACAGGAAATCCATCTTACGATTGGTGTGATTAGATGTCTTCACTACCGACCTTGATATGCCCATCCTCACCCTTCTCTATAGCATGGAAAAATTCACGCCCAGTAGTATTATAGCATCATTAATGTATTATAACAAATAAATTTTTTATTTTTATATAGAAATGAAATCAAACTATAGTTCTGATAAAACATATCCTTTAAAAATTGTTTTTTTTTTTTTTTCATTAAATTATTTATTATTGTTTCATTGAATTCAAATTTAACACATTATTGACCTAAATATTCAACTACGACACAGGTTTCAGATGCTATAATATTCACCAAATCTACTTCCTCGATATTTATTTATTTATTCAATAATATTTTATGTTGTTTTATTTACTCACTGCTGGCTACTCTCATATGTGGTGATATGGTTTTCAATATTGATTTTAAATGTTTATATCGATATTGAGATGATCATAATTATCATGACTTAATATTAAAAATGAATTAACGTTATACTGTTTTATTACGTACATATTATTTTTGATTAAGGCTTTGATAAAATGGACAGTTGTAAGTAGAAAAAACTTGTTAAATATTTTTTATACATTTATAATATATCATTGAGAAACTGATTGTATTAAAAATGATATATATATACTTTACATAGGTAGCTCACAGATTATGTAACCTAATAAAGTAATATTTAATTTTACATAAAATTGTCTAAAAAGTATAAAGTATAATATATTTATGTAAATATTAAATGCAAACCTGCTGTATTTACATTAGAAGAGTAGATAGTTATGACCTGAAGATGAGAGATTGAATGCACTAAAAAACTTGGAAGTTTTCATAGAATAATGCACGTAAATAGGAAAATATTGCTAAATATATCATCAATAGACAAATTTATCAAAATAAGTAATATCAGTTAACAAAAAATAAATGTATAATAAATTCGTAAAATTACTCAAAATATATGGCTGGGATATGCTTAATGTTAAAATATTAAAAATGTATTCGAACAAGTTTTGACGTTATGAAAAATAAATACATATGCTGTGTAAAAATATTTTTCCAAGAATTTATAAAAAATAGATCTATAATATGATTACAGGCTCGTAGGTTTAATCGAACTTATTTATTAAACTTTATATAACCACTAGAATATCACCTCAATGATTTTTCAAATATAAACATGTTATTTTACTTAAATAAATAATATTTTTATCTTGTTATTCTTTAAATTTTTTTTTATTAAAAACTTAATAAATAATCCATAATTATACTTTTTCTAAATAAACAATAACAGTTTTTTTTAAAGTAATATAAACAAGTATCAAAAAAATTTTTTATTATTTTTTTATTATTATTTATTATTTAATGTCTAAATCATGATAATGAAGAGTTATAATTTCGTTTTAATAGAATGATAATATCATAAATTAAAATTTTTTTTTATTTTTTTTTGGTTATTTTTTTTTTTTTTTACATACTTTTTATACAAACAAATAATAAAAATTTACATTATATGTTAATTAGGCTTGAGTTTATTATTTATATTGCATTTGAATATGAAATTATTAATATTTGAAGTTTGATTTTTAAATCAAACTTATATTTCATTAATTTTAACTTAGAATTAATTTCATCGATATGCAAAATCATTGAATTCATAGTCTTGATTTATTACAATGATACTCTAACCAGCAATATTGTTTGTATCTTTTATTCAAATCCAAATTATTACACAAGGAAAAAAAGACTGATGATCTTTAATTTACTATAATATTTATATGTGTATACATGATGTTCTCAATAATTTAATTATTATATTTAAGAACGGTTTTTAATTTAACTGATCATCAGTTTGTACTGTGTAACTTTTATTTAGCGCACTTTAAAATTTAAAACATATTTTGTTTATTTGGTCAATCGTTTGGAAAGTAGATTTTTTTTTGTATTTTTAAATTATAAGCATTACTTATCATCTTAGTACTTGAACTTAAATACAATTACCTATTAAAAAATTTAAATTTAATATCATAAATATATTTATACTTTTTAGTGTTATTGTAGTTATTATTATTAATACAATATTTCAAATTATTAAGTTAATTAATAAATTATAAAAATTATAATTAAGATAATAATATGGATTGATATAAATAATAATAATTATTAATGATTTAAATGATTCGTTGTACATTTCAGATCCATCCTACACAAACTCAATACGATTGACTCTTCTAAAAGGTAAAAACCTTTATTTACATAGTACCTACTATATCTTTTAATTATTAACATAACAGTTTACATCAAAATATATTATAAATGAGTAATTTAATAATTATATAGCAAGTAAGTTATAAATACCAATTGCTATATGTAATATGGTGTATATTTATTATTTTAATTTTAAATTAAATTTTTTAGTAAATAACATATTTCTACAAAATTATTTAGTTAATTTGAAAAATATGATTACCGTCCGGGATAATTGTTTATTTAATGTATTGATTTAAATGACTGTGAAATTATAATAATAAATCAGTGTCAACATTTAATTGGAAATTAATTTTTTTTTAATTGAATATTCATAGTGTATAAAAGTGAATAGTTAAAATATAGCTACTTATATTTATTTGCTGTTATAGGTCAAGATGATGTTAAAATATATACCCATCAAATTGATACATTGGTAAAAGATTTTCATGAAAATGGTCCTGGTTCTGTAAATGAAAATTTAGATTTAGGTCTCCAAATGCTAGAAGTAAGATTTTATTAGATACTCAAAACATCGTAATAACAACCTAAAAGTAAATTTTAGAGTTTTTTTGCGTTAAAATTTGATTCTTTATTTTATGATTGTTATGTATTAGGAATTAACACGTTCAATGCCAACATTATTCTGGCGTATTACGCTACACGCCACGCTAATATTTGAAAAACATGGACGCCGTTGGATACGTGACGACGCCGGCCATACGGTGTGGCGATGCATCATATGGCCGACGTCGGCACGTATCCGACAGGCTATGTGCTAAAGCATTTATTTTTTGAATTGTAAATAATAATACATATAATATTATACTTATATATTTATTTTTAGTATAATTATCAATATAAATATATAATTATTATTTTAAAGATTTTGATATCATGAAAGGTAAATTATTATTAGAATTTAAAATACGATGGTTTTATTTTTTGATATAAAATATAACGAATGATAAGACACATAACAAATAACAAATACTTATAATGTTTGAATAACAATTCTAATAGTAACAAATTAATATAATAATATGATCACAATATAAATATCAAAACAAATATTATAAAACATTGCAAATGAAAAGTAGACTAGCCTTCGTCTATAAGTAATAAAATAATGAGAAAACAAATATTATAAATCATTTAAAATGCAAAGCAGACTAGTCTTCGTCTATAAGTAATAAAATAATAACAAAAAAAATAAAAGTAAAAAATAATTAAACGAAATTATAACGATTATTTGTGAAACTCTTTGAAGCATTGTTCCAAGCATAACCCTGGTTCATCCTCACATTGATCACAGTAATATATAGTTTCTTTTCGTATTTTTTTATCAGCACAAACCTTACAGCGTTTTTTATAATATCTGTTTTTTTCGTTTTTTTCAACTTTTTTGGGTAAATGTGCTTCAGTTTTTTTCACCTCAGAATTTTTCTGTGTTTTATTGTCTTTTTTAGGTAATAAACTTTCAATAACTGAGATCTTGTAGTCGTACAGTGATATTTTTTTTACGTTTCTATTATATAGAAAATATGAATTTATTAACAATAAATGCATAAAATGCACACCAATTTTTTTATACCACCTCAAGGATTTCCTTTCACAGGGGTAGTATGATGCCATTTGATCCTGGCGATCTATTCCTGACATATTTTCATTATATTTTTTTACGATTATAGGTTTCTGTCTTACTTCTGTCCTAGAACTAACTTCACACATTGAGTGAGAAAATTCAGAACTAATCATCAGAACATCTCTCTTGTCTTTCCATTTTAGGACACAAATACCCTCTTTTGTGTACCGATATATAGACTCTCCTTTTTTCAATTTTTTATCAATAACATCTTTTGGGTTGTTTTTGCGGTTTGATCGTAGAGTTCCTGTGACAAATGTTTTTTTTTCTAACAACAGTTTTGATAGATGGACACTATTATAATAATTGTCCATAAATAGTGATCGACCCTCATAAAATAATCCATTCATAAGTTTAAAAACCACATACTCTGTATGACTCATAGTATTAGATATATCATGACCTTGTCCAGAATAAACCATAACCCTATGTATAAAACCCCAGGGTTCAGTCAACATATATGATTTTACACCATATTTGTGTCGTTTGTTTTTAATGTATTGGCGAAATACCAAACGCCCACGCCATAAAATCATAGATTCATCAATAGATAAATTTTTAGGCGGTTCATAAACTTCTTCCATTTTTGAATTAAAATAATTCAAAACACTCTGAATTTTATATAACCTATTATGAGGAATAGGTTCTCCTTCTTTCGGATTACGAGTGAAATGCAATGCTCGTAATATTAACATGAATCTGTTACGGCTCATATATTCACGAAAACACGGAATGTTGAAAAGTCGACTGGTTTTCCAATAATCTTCCAATCTACTTAATCTAATTGTTCCCATATGAAACAATAAGCCAATAAAAATTTCCATTTCTTTTCTGTTAGTATCTACCCAATTATTTATTCTTGCACTTTCGTGTGTTTGATTTAAAAAAATATCAAGTGCATATGCATTTGTTTCCTCAACAAGAAGATCAAAAAAACTATCAGTAACTAATAATCTAAAATAATCAATAGGTGCGTTTCCTTCGGGTACACATTTCAAACCTGGTGTAGCTGTAAATGGAATATAGTTTGCATTTGCAGGATCAGATAACCAGGAAGTTTCATAATTGTTAGGCTCTTTTCTAAGACTATTATTAGAGTTATCAGACATCTCATTCATCGTACTACTATCTAAACACATATAATGAGAATCATTATTTGAATTACCTTCTTCAACTTCTGCCATGTTATCGAAATCATCAACCAAAATGCCCTCAAAATTATCATCAGAACTGCCATCAAAATCATCCTCCGATGACAACCATTTATCATTTTCCAAAAGTAATAAGAGTTCTTCGTCGGTTAATATTTTAGTTTTATTTGTTTTATTATATATAGGACTTCGAGATCGCTCTCTAGATGGACCAGGAGGAAGATCCATTTGTATTATTGTTAATTAAATTTGTTAATTTAAAAAAATAAGGCTGGTGTTAACGAATTATGAATTTGTTATCATATTACGTTCGCCTAATCATGTATATAATTATTATGATACATATGACATGAACATACGAACAATAATTGTGGAAATATTGACGTATAGATTGTTTTGTCGATGCATTTATTACATTTTTCTGAAAAAAAAAGAATATTGATAGCATTGGACGATAGAAAATAACATGTGTTTTCACAAGTTAGGTTTATTAAAAAATTTTTATATTTCAAAAAAAAAAAAAAAAAAACAAACGTATTTATATATATTTTATAGTTACCGACGTGTATTTAATGAATATTTACTTATGTTGATCCAATTTTTTTCATCATACATTTTTCAAGACTGGAAATTTACGATTCAACGAATTAAAAATTAAAATTAAGTCAAAACGTTAAGTTATATTAAAAAGTTACTTAAATTCGTTACTTTTTTTGAAATCATCTTTTAGTTTAATAAAGTTACTTTTGCTTCATATATAACTGTAGACTTAAAATTAATATTTTATTCAGAAGTTTTTAAAATGAGTTACATTTTTAAATTAATAAATATTCTTTTTCTTTTTCGTACCGCTGCACACGAAGAAGCTACTTCCATATTACTGACATTGGATATATATATAATATTTTGAACTGGTACTATTGATATTTTCCGTTATAAAGAGGATTTCGTCTTATAGATGGTCCGTTATAGAGTTGTTTTACTGTATATAATTATTATTGATGTTGTACGATTATTATAACTGTTATAACCAGACGTGTGCAGGACTTAATGGTTGCTGTTGTTAAAAATTATTCATTTATATGTTTTTAAGCTTTAAGCTAATAATAGCACTTTTTCTTCAGTCTTGAAAATCTATTTGACTGATAGATATAAAAATACAATTAATTTTATATAATACGGTTAAACCCGTGAAGCATTCAACCTATGGTTTATTCAAACTTGTATAAAAAAAAAAAAAACGAATTACTATAGCCTGTAGACGTCTGCTCACTCTGCTCAGTGCTCGTGATGACCACAGTCACTGGTTTCATCAGCAATTATGAAAGCATATTTATTTTTGAGCATAGATGAAATATTTCGAAGCATTGAATTATATATTGACTGTATTATATCATTTTGTGTTCTATTACTTGTGTATGAAGCATTTCTGGGATCTTTTTCTAAATGCTTGATACTTCTAATATTACTAACTATAGTTAGTTAGAAAAAATAAAAATTGTAAGCGAAAACTGTAACTACAGGGTGGGTCACGGGAATAGGGACAAAAACAAATAGATATAACTCATTGTATTTTAGACGTACAATTATTTTATTAATATTTTATCATACACAAATAAGTGCCATTTTATGTTTTGAAAAGAACATCGAGCATATGACCTCCATCTTGTTCGTAGCACGAAGAAAGTCGGTCCAACAAATTTGAGTGAACGCGTTGAAGCAAGTTTTCGTCTATTAATGCAATTTCCGTTTTTATTGCATCCTTAAGTTCGTCTAGTGTACGTGGTTTTGACTCGTAAACACGTGACTTCAGATAACCCCAAAGGAAAACAGTCACTTTAGGGCTGTACAACGGTCGTTCGTGGAGGCTTTGAGGGTTTTCTGCAGCATAATAACGACAATTTTGCTTATTTACAAAACCGTCGAGGTGAAAATGCGCTTCATCACTCATAAATAACAGCATATCATCATTCACCTCAAATAACGAGACCATCTCTAATGCAAATTCTGAACGTTGGTGATAATCAGTAGGTTTCAACTGTTGAACAATTGTCAACTTATAAGGATGGAAGTTCAACTCACGTTTGACGATGCGTCGAACGGAAGAACGATTAATTTGTAAAGCCTGAGCTTGTTTGCGCACCGAGCGTCGTGGACTTTGGAGAACAGCGGCTCTTACCCTTTCCGTGTTTTCGGGAGTTGTTACAGTACGTACGGGGCCAGGTGGCTTTTTTTTTGTAATTATTCCCGTTGTTCGAAAAGCAATGACCCATCTCATAATTGTTTTCCGATCGGGAACCGCACCGTGACGGCCAATGTTAAAATTATTCCGGAATGCACGCTGTACTTTCACTACCGATTCGTTGTTTTTGACAAATGAGTCGTACGCGAACACACGGTGAACGAAACTCCACTGCTCCATTGTGGAAACTAAATGGCATTATCTAACGGATCGAATGAAACCTTTCCGACTTACTCACATTCAGCCTACGTCGAGAAAAACCCATCTATTTTTTAGCCCTATTCCCGTGACCCACTCTGTATATTTAGCTATTAGCAGCCCGCAGGTATTGCTTTAGCATACCCTGCAACACTCGTGCTCATGCCTATAGCTACAACTTATAATTAGGGCTGGTTGAGTAAGGAAGTTATGTGAATTGCATAGTATTTTATATACTCTCGATTTGTAACAGATCAAACTAGAATCTAAACCAGTGGTCGGTAATAGGCGGAAATCCGGCCCGCGAAGGAAAAGTAATTGGACCACAAAAAATATTTTTTTTAATAATGTTGGTTTTCCACACAATATATATTTTATCTATTTTATGATGTATTTAGAGATTACGATGGTGTTTATCGTTTATTGCTATTTACAATAATAGTTGCGATAACACAACAATTATTAACTAATATCTGAGTTTTTAGTTTTTACTGGCCCTCGCAAATTTTTTTTTTTTGATTTTTTGGACCTCCATAGAATTGAATTGCTGACTCCTGATCTAAACTATACAATGGTAAGTTTAAAAAAAAGTTTCGTCAAATTTAAGAAAAAGGTGCATATTTTATTAGTTTTATTAGGTACATTAAATATTATCTAAAAACATAGATTTTTTTTGACCTTTTTAAAATAAATTGAATGTAAAACTGAATACATATTATTTTACGTAGGTATTTTATGTAATGGTCATCTTCGCAGTCAAATTTTAATTTTACTACAGTAATATCTGCATTGAATTTATATTATGCTAATATATCGAAATATCATCTTATTTTTAGTTTTTCGACTTAAATTATCATACATTTATTTGTTATTTATTTGTTAGTAGATTTATTGTATACGATTGCTATTTTACAGTATTTCTTTAAGATATTTTTCAATTTTAAAAAAGTGTTTTTTTTTGGAATTTTGAACAATTTTTTTTGTCTATTTAATATTTTTTTATGTATATTATTCATATTTGCATACATATTTTGTCTGTTTCAACTCCTATGCCTTTCGAATTTTAGTAATAAATATATATGTCAATAATTTCCTTATACGCATGCCCATAAATATGTAATACTTAGTAGGTAATTAGTTAGTAATTAATGAGCATATTAGTTTAAATGTTACATTCGTATTCGTATATTTTATTTATGTTTTTGTAAGCCATTAATGATACTTCCAAGTATAATTTTAATGTATGTGCTTAGTGTGTTGAAGTACACAGATATACAGAATCTTAAACTATATAATAAATATATATAAGTATATATAAATTGGACATTTATAATATAATAATATGTATAATAATGTAAATATGCGAAGTATAAATCACGACTGTGTACACCTAGCTACTTCACAAGAATGTTGTATTATATAAAAATATCTATCAGCGTCTGCTGTAGTACTACATTATGAATATTTTACTTATTAACTATGTAATATGATATAGAGTGTGTTGTTTAAAATTTAAACATAGTTTAACTACCAGTATAAATTGTTTTTAATTAATTTTTATCTCATACAATGAATGATAACCAATAAATCCCTCTTCTTGAGTAAAATTGTCTGTAAATAGTAATTCATGTATTTTGCAATTACATATATATGAGCACAAATTTTAAGCTTGAAAAATGATCTAAATTCATATATTTTGTATTGATATACTGTTTATTTTATCGATTTAAAATATGATTTTAATTACGTTAATTTATAATTAGTTAATATTATGCGTCATAGGAATACGATGTAAAATTCAAAGCATTACTTGCCGATAAAGCTGTAATGAAGAACACATCGGCATTGTTTGAAATGCCACAAGAATCTTTTACACTTCTCGACGTTACATATCAAGAGTATCATTGCTTGTGTTCAATATACAATTTATATTCACGTCAAAAAAGCGCAAGAGATGATTGGTCTAAAACGCTGTGGTCAGAGTTGAAACCACAGTTATTATTAGAGGGCATGGACAGTTTTATTAAAGAGTTTAAACAATTGCCCAAAGCATGTCGAACAGTACCTATTGGGTTAGTTTTAGATATGAAAATGAAAAAATTTAAAAATTCAATTCCATTATTTATTGAATTAAAGAACGATGCAATGAAAGAAATGCATTGGAAAAAGCTAATGGAGCAAACTGGTAACTACACGATGGGCGTACAAACCAAATATATATTAAATATTTATACGTTTATTTGTATTCTTTTGAAAGGTCAATATTTTGATATGGATCCTGAAGTATTAACGTTAGAAAATATTTTTAATATGGATTTAGCTCGTTATAAAGACACATGTTTGGAAATTGTTGCAAATTCAGTAAAAGAACTGAGTATTGAACGAAGTATCAATGATGTTGAAAAAGTATCTATTTATTTTGTATTATTGTTAACACCAAAAATAAATTGATATTAATTGTTATAAGATGTATTAAGTAACAAATTCAAAAAACAAAAAGTTATGAAAAACAGCTGAATTTGGTTAAATAAAAACTAAACATAATTTTTTTCTATTATCATTTTTAAAAACTGAATAATTTAACCCTTTCAGGCCCACTACTAGATATAATTAAAAATGTATGGTTTTTTTCTAATATTACTATATAGAGCTCAAATAAGAAAAAAAAAATTTTTTGATTTTCATGAAAAGCTCTAAGTTTTCCAGACCTGATGCCATGTGGCATCATTGGGAACATAGGGGTACTCATTTTAAACTTTTCAAAAAATAACTTTATTTCTTATAAAATATTAAAACATCACATTTTTAACAATTTATCACATTAAAATATTTAAAACATAATAATTATAATATAAAAAAGTAAATAGTATTTAAGGTAATGGAATAAAAAGTAACCTTTTCATAAAATAAAAACTTTGTTATACATGTACTTTATAATAATAAAAATAACAATATCAATTAATACATAAATAATAATAGGAATAACAATATAAATTAATAGTAACTTGCTGTTCATAAATAATAATAAAGATAACAATATCAATCAATAATAATAGTAACTTATTTCTTATGGTAACTTTTGAAACAGTTCCGACTAAAATTAAAGCATAAAGCCACATTGCATTTTGAACATTATGTTCTGGAGTATGGTTGAACACAAAATTTACATATTTTTTTGTCTTTAGATAGTTCAGGCCAATGTTGATAACCATCAAATCTCACATCTGGAACTGGTGCATTTGATCTCTTGTATCTGTTTTTACTCGGTGGTGTCAAAGGAGATTTTCTTGTGTATATTTTGTCTTTTCCAGCATTCAGTAGACCTAATGCAATATCCTAATTCATCTTGAATATTAGTAAAGAGTCATGCTTTATTATATTCAACTGTTTGCAATGACGTTTATACATAAGCCAGCTGTTCACTATACACATATCTATAATATGAAAAATAATTCTTATGTAATTCCTCTTACATTTAATATCTGTTCGATAAATCTCAACCAGCATATCATGCAAATCAATAGCACCCATAAAAGAGTTGTATTCTTTGACTATAGCTGGTCTTTCAATTGGTATTCTTAACTTATCTGCCATTGACCAACGTTGAACCTGATCAAGAGGTTCTGGACCAATGTAGTTCGAAACTAAATGCACTGTTTTATTGTCAAACCATTTACATGCAACAATTGCATTGTGTCATAAGATCCTCTTCCTGACTTTTTAAGGTTTTTATCATTTTCAAACTGACACCCTGATAACCTGTTCGATCTGACAGTTCCAACACCTAAAATCCCATGATTTTTCAAACTTACTATCAAATTGTAAGAAGTAAACCAATTATCAAAACTCAGCTTGAAGTTCTTGTTCTTAGATATTATTTCAGATAAACGAATTACAATATCTCCACTCAGCCCAAGATTAGTATTTGACTTCAGTGTCCCTTTGCCAACATAAATTTCAAAATCATGTACTATACCTGATTTTGAAGCCAAAGCAAACATTTTGATCCCCCATTTATGAGGTTTTGACTTGTTGTATTGCTTCATAGAACTTTACCTTTAAAAGGTATAATAATTTCATCTATTACCAAATGTTCTTCAGGTCTATTAATTTAAAATTATGTTGTATAGCATCAATAAATGGCCGAATTTTAAACAGTTTGTCATGTCTAATATCTGTAGATGGAAAACAATTAGTGTTGTCATTAAAATGTACATGTGTACGTAAAGCAGTGAATCAATTACGTGACATTGTGTCACTAATCATAGAATATTTTGTATACTGTGCCCAATAAGCAGGCATTTTAATGACAGACATACACATATGCATACCAAAAAATTGTTCCATTTCATTTGAATTTGTATCGATACTACTGCAATTTTTTTGTACAGAATACAAATTAGTTTGATAAACAATATTTTCTACAATTTTTTAATCGAATAATTGTTTAAAATATTCCAATGGAGTATGTG
Organism: Melanaphis sacchari; assembly: GCF_002803265.2. Classification (NCBI taxonomy): domain Eukaryota; kingdom Metazoa; phylum Arthropoda; class Insecta; order Hemiptera; family Aphididae; genus Melanaphis; species Melanaphis sacchari. Next base: position 51,002 of record NW_020270553.1, read on the forward strand.
GTTCTACAGGGGGAACAGACATCATAGAATTAAATGGGTATTTTTGGTTTTCCCAAGAACCTGTAATCCAATTAGCTGGTAACTGTACTTCATTTTATTTTTCAACATCGGTTTCTTCAGTATTGTCACTTTGGTTTAATAAATCTTGTGTTAAAGATCTAAGAGGCATTGTTCTCTTTCCTTAAGTTCAAAAGATATTATAGAAACAATAAACATAATAAAAATTACAATTTATTTACCAAATTGTCTATTTCAGCATTATTCAAATCTATGAACTCTGTAATTTCAGCAATATGATGTTGAGTAATAATTTGTTCATTGAGATCATCTTCATCATAATTAAAATCTTCTATATCCGACATATATCCTCTAAGGAGGTTTTATATTTCAGCATAATTTAGAGCCATAGTATAAATGTACTAAAAAAAATAAATGTAATATTTGCACAATAAAATATATACTCTTATAGAACCAATGATGCCAATTGGAATCATCAAATAACATTCTCATAACAGCCAAAATAACAATAACACAATTAAACTAAAGACATTTTTAGAATAATTAGCGTATTTTACATAAGAAAAAGTAATTGAAAGCATAATAAAATATAAATTACTTACCGAAAATTGAGGAAATAAATCTAAAAGTAGTTTCCGTCGTAGTAACGGTTGAAAAAATTTGACAACAACAGATAATAACATCATTAATGATCACGTTATCGTTAAAACAGTGACACTAATCGATAGAACACAATATTTCCTATAAGAATTGATTCCATATGGAATCATTGGGGTCATCATAAAAATAAGAAAAAACACTTAATATTATGATTCCCTATGGCATCACTGGGTCTGATGTAATGCATAAATTATGCATTTCTATTTTATGATTACCTAACTCGAAATTTCAGTATCGAAAATTACCATTATTTGTATAAAAAAAAATATCATAATGAAATTGCTTAGATTAACGCGTTGGTACCTAGATATTCAAGTAATTTGTATTTAATTTAAATTAAATTATTGTGAATTAGTACATATATTTATTTAACAGTAATTAATTTTTATGTACGTAACTTTAACTATTCCTGTCAATAGACTTGGGAAATGATGAATTTGACTATTATCGAATACATAAAAAATGATACATTCCGAGGAATAATTTTGGGAGATTTAACTGAAGTTTTTCAATTACTTGAAGATAATATAATGACTCTTCAAAGCATGGCTGGTTCTAAGTACATAAAACATTATTAAATTAAATTAGTTTTTATCAACCAAGTTTAACTCGTATGTCTTTAATATATAGGTTTATTGGTCCATTTCGATCAGTAGTAGATAAATGGGATAAAGATCTGACATTTATAATTAGTATTCTTACCATATGGAATTTAGTGCAATTAAAATGGATGTATTTAGAGGAAATATTTCTTGACGATAAATTTCGAGCACAGCTGCCTAATGAAGCATTAAAATTTGATGGATTGAATCATAAGTTTAAAGATATAATGAGAAACATATTAAAAGATCCAAAAATAATTATGTTAAGTAGAATGCCGGAACTGTTTGTAGAATTAAAAAGTTTATTTGAAGGACTTGAAACATGTCAAAAAATGCTAAATAAATATTTAGAAACGAAACGAAACTCTTTCCCAAGGTTCTATTTTTTATCTGATAACGAACTGTTATTAGTCTTGGGTAATACTAATCCTCATGGCGTTCAAGAACATATTGTTAAAATGTATGATAATGTGAGAAGCTTAATTTTTGTAAATGATTCTCGTAAGAATACATTAGTAAGCGGTATGGTTTCATGTGAAAAGGAAACCATGCCATTCAAGAGTCAAGTGATGGTTGATGGTTCAGTTGAAATTTGGATGTATAGTGTGTTAATGGAAATGTGGAGATCTAATAAGTATTTAATAAAAAAATCAATTTTTGAATACGGAAATACCACTGGATCTAGATGTGAATGGATGATGAACTTTCAAGGACAGATGTGTTTGGCTGCAAACAGTGTGTGGTGGACAGCAGAAGTTGAAAACGTTTTTTGGGAAATAAAAAAAGTATGTAAAAAAATGCGTTGTTGGTTTTAAAATAATGGTTTCATTATTTTAGGGGAACATGAATGCAATGAAAAGTTACTTGGAAAAATTAAACCAACAGATGGATGAATTGATTATACAAGTGAGAGGAGAATTAATATCAAACGACCGAAAAAAATTTAATACAGTTTTAATCGTCGATGTTCACGCCAGAGATGTAATTGAAAATTTAGTTCGAGATGGCATCATAAAAAGTCAAGAATTTGAATGGGAAAGTCAGTTGAGATTTTACTGGAAAAGAGATTTCGATAATTTAATCATCGATCAGTGTTCGGGGACATTTTTGTACGGATACGATTATATGGGATTAAATGGACGTTTGGTTATAACACCGTTAACAGATCGAATTTATTTGACGATAACTCAAGCTCTTTCAATGCAATTAGGTTGTGCTCCTGCTGGTAAATTAAAAAAAAAAAAAAATCGAAATACGACTTAAATGTTTCATTAAAAACTTTTTTTTAGGTCCTGCTGGTACTGGGAAAACTGAAACCGTTAAAGATTTAGCGAAAGCATTAGGAATATTGTGCATGGTTACAAACTGCGGAGAAGGAATGGATTTTCAAGCATTTGGTATGATATTGGATGGATTATGTCAATGTGGAGCTTGGGGTTGTTTTGATGAATTTAATCGAATCGATGTTTCGGTTCTGTCTGTTATCTCGACCCAAATAGGCACAATTAGAAACGCATTAGTCGAAAAAAAAGAAATGTTTTTTGTAAGAAATAAACTATTTAAGTTTTTTTTTTTTTAACATAACATAATTTGTGTAATTTAGTTTAGGGGTAAAGATACAATCCTCGATAATAAGGTTGGAATTTTTATTACGATGAATCCTGGTTACGCAGGTCGTACCGAATTACCAGAAACTGTGAAAACACTATTCAGACCGGTCATATGTGTACTTCCCGATTTAGAGCTAATTTGCTTAATTATGTTATTTTCCGAAGGATTTTTAAATGCTAAAGTATTGGCAAAAAAAATGTCAGTATTATATAGCTTAGCTCGTGAACAATTATCAAAACAATCACATTATGACTTTGGCTTGAGAGCATTGAAATCAGTGCTTGTTATCGCTGGGGAGTTAAAACGAAATTCGCCAGATCTAGATGAAAATGTGGTACTCATGAGAGCGTTGAGGTTAGTAAATTAATGAAAATGAGATTTAATTGAAAATTATTATCCTTTTTACTATAATATAATATTTATATTTATAATTAATCATGAAAGTGTTTAAATAATTAAATTTAAATTGGGGACAATAATTATATACTAAAAGAAGTTATTTTATTTTTTAGAGACATGAACTTACCTAAATTTGTATTTGACGATGTGCCACTGTTTTTGGGACTTATTACGGATTTATTTCCCGGTCTTGAGTGCCATCGAATAACGTATCCTCATCTGAATAATGCTATTGAAGAAGAATTAAGAAAAAAATATTATTTACCATTAGAAAATCAGGTTACCTATATATTATTTTTTTTACAGTTTCAACAAAAAAATCATTAGGCAAGATAAGAATTAACATTTTAATAATTATTTATATTTAATATGATAATCATTGGGGCTCGGATATGAATTCCCTTAAAAATATCGAAAAATGCCTTTCAAAAAAATGGATTTGTGACCTAAAAACTCTAAAAAATGTCCTTTCAAAAAATACATTATTTTTTATATAAATTAAAACTATAACGTTTAAAAAAAGTATAATATAAAAAATTGAAAAATGAGTAAAAAGTTATATTACATTAGCATCACTCTGTACAATAAGAGCTTTTTTATTGTTTTGAAACTTAAATGACCGACGGTCGTCTGCTAACAAGTTGTTACATACTGAAAATGACTTCAACTGAGGTGATAGGCGCAAACTTGAAAAATGTCATATCGTTAGGCGTAAGTCTTCTAGAATTTTTTATTTTTCTTTTAATATTTGACGTATTGTGTTGTTTGTTTAAAGCCTTTATTTTTATTCAAAACGTAGTCAAATTTTCAATTTACGTTTTCCTTAATTAAATTTGGTGAATTTTTTTTTTTATAATATTTTTAATCGTGTCTACAACATTTATAGATTCTGTTATGTTAATTAGGGTGGTCCTTATTTTTCATTTGTGATTTTTTTCAAATT
>NW_020270553.1:60067-98045 GCF_002803265.2 Melanaphis sacchari
GCATGCATGTTCATGCAAATTCTTAATTTTAACCGTCCGAAAAGCTCTAAAGTTACAAAATAGAAAATTTTCAAATCAATTTTTGATATTCTTAACATAACTCTGTAAAAATGTTATAAAAATTGTTGAGACAATAATGATAAAACAACTAAATTTACTAAAATTTGTTTCATATATATTAGTTTCCAAATATTTTACTTTTTCAAATATTTTAATCGAAAAGTTAAAAAAAAAATAATCTTGAACATTGAGATATTTCCGACAACATAACATACAAATAATTAATTACGAAAACAATATACAATAAATAAATAACATAATGACTTAATACTTGAATACTATTTATATCTTTAAAATATTTTAAGTATAAATGATAACTAAATTTATGACTGTGTTTTTTGTGTAAGTGTTTCTTTTCTGTGGTCAGGATATTTTTTGCAATAATCACTAACAACTTGTAGTAGATATTGTTTTTGAGTTTCATCTTTAGTTATTTTGTTGTTATAATCTTCTATAAGTTTTACTCCTCTTTCTGCAACATCATTAATAACTGGGATATTTTTTAAAATTAACAGAGCTTTATTATAATGTTCATTATTTGCCCACTCTAAAGGGTTTTCATTCAAAAAAGTGGTATTGATGGCAAATCGTTTAAATAGTTTTTTAGTATTGACACATATAAAATCATCGATTTCCTTTTCTAATAACTCGGTTGCATTTTTTGCAGATATAATTAAACGTTGTATATTTGAACTTAATTCTGATGAACATTCATCGTTGTTTAGAGCACGAATCATTTTTCTTTTAGTCTCCAGTGGCACAGCCTCATCGAAAAAAGCAAATGTACATAATTCTGCCGATAAATACCATAAGTGACCACAAAACTTTTTAGGTGCATTTTGAGATAGATCTTTATCTATAGAGGTATAATGTAAAAGATTTTTTATAAAAGTCAAGTCTTGTAAAGGTGCTTTGATTGAAGATGGTGTATTAAACCATACTTTTATGTATAATCGTACAATAAAAATGCAAACACTTCTTAAGGCACTTTCTTCTTTGGGTGTTAGTCGAAATTGTTCACGAAATAAATATATTTTTAAGCTATAAATAGCTTTGGCCATCCACCTAGCGTGATGAATAGCACCTGGTATTTTAAAGCTAATATCATTTGAAAGTTTTCCGCCCAAAAAAAATTACTGTTAATTCTAGTAACTCTCGATAATCAACTCTTGGCTGCTTTTCTAAAATTTGATCTTTACAAAATTTAATAATATTATCACATACGTCATTTACAGAATCTTTTACATTACTATTTTGTATGCCAGGATTAAAATTGTTTGGGTTAATTGTTCCCCAGGCTTGTTGGAACTTTTTAAAGATTGCCACGTTTGGGCCCGATGTTGTCCCAAATTTTAAATCGAACACACTTTTCAATATAATTTCATATATATGATGGCGGCATGGTAAATACACTATTTCGCGTTCTAATAGTTGCTCAAGCAAAACACAAGCTCCGTTTAAGCGACCTGTGTTTGATGCTGTAGTATCGGAACATTCGGAACATAGTGCTTGTACATTTTCATCTAAACACCAATCTACACGCGTTTAGTATACTGCGTTGGCTTGTTCGCGTCCAGTTCCACTATTTAACGCCGGGACACCTAGCAGTTGTTCACGACCATTTACAGAAGCAATTATAGGCAGCCTATCAACTAAGCCTTTCCCTGTTAAATTTGGAAGAAGTTTTCCGTCCCAGTGTATAACAACTGCGTCTTTCTTAGCCAAGTTATAGTCACGACGTATTTTTTCGGCACGTTCCTTACGAAATTTTATGCGAGAACATCGAATTGATGATCGGTTTACAATAAGTTTATTAACATTATTACCTAAAGCTTCTGCAGTAGCAACGAAAAGATGTACAGCATTCCGGTCACTGATTTTACATTTGTCCAATACGATTGCAAGCTTTTCGGAGACAAAGTCATCGTACCCTCCGGTTGGTTTGAAATATTTACTTAATGGACCGGAAACATCTTCATGTACAAATGCTTCATTGTCTGCATCGTCACATTCGTCAGAACTACAGGACGACAATAGTTCAACAGTTTTATCTGAAATTAATTTTCTATTATTATACACACAACTCATTTAATAGTAGTTATATAAATAAGATTATTATTTTAGACTAAAATCTTACTTGAAGCTTCAAATTCTTTATGAGCACGATCTTTTCTTTTATTTGTCGCTTGTTTCCGATCCTCTATGGTTTTTTCTTTTTTTATAGTTTTTTGATCAATACCAAGCAATGATCCAGTTCGACCTTTCTGTCTCTGGGCAATTAAAAATGCTCTATCTTCCTCAATAGACATTAAATCTAAAGCGTTTGCGTTTGCTACATCGAATAAATCATCTAGCTTCGATACAAACTGCATATTTTTTGAGTTGCACTTTTTCTATATTCTGAGTTTTGCAAATTTCTCCACTTTTGGTATAAATCTTCCAACTTGGTCACACATTTTTGTTCGGTTTTGTTGGTATACGTGCCTTCCGCCAAAAAATTGTCGCTTCTTTGTATCACTAATGTAGCACTTTGATGAAGATTTAAATTAACTTCGCGCATATTAAAAAATAGTACGGACAAAATTTGTTTGTTTGATGGTAATTTTCTACCAACTATTTGATTTGAACTATGTCCAATTAAAAATATATATTTTGACTCACGTAAACTATTCCTGGTAACCATTGTAAATCAGTAAAATAAAATATACTGCTTACAAAGTATAAAAAATTGTAAAAACTTAACACTCAACAATATTTATGTATGACACGGGTTGTTGTTGTACGTCAACTGAGCAATAAACTAATAAATCGCAAAATAATAATTAATTGTTGATAATCTATAATGACTTAAGAAACCCGATAACACGTAAGTCCAAAGTGTAATAATGTACAATGATGTAGATTGTAGATTGTAGATTATATTAACTTTTGTTGTATGAATCATAAATGTTACAATGAGTCATGGAAATAATCTTCACTTAAAAATCACAAAATACGGGTATAGGTACTAAGTACACTACCTTTCTAACGATTCTATACTACTCTCTTGAATCATAGATTAAAACGTGTAGGATTACTTACAAACTATATTATACAGTACACATTAAGTTTATATTCATTTAAATCGCATTATATAATATAGAAAACATTTTATTTATTGCTACGTAAAAAAATAGTTACAAATTTTTATTTTTAAAATTTAAATTCAAATATCTTTAATAATTAAATATTTAAAAAAATGTATGTGTATAAAACTGTTGTAATAATAATAATGTACAATTAAAGTCTTTACAATTTTTTGTAGAATCATTCATTTAAGAGTTATGATCAATTATATACAAAAACTAACGATTTCGGACATTTTCTTGTTATTAAAACTTAGAGCTTTTGCGGCACGGGTTAAATTTGATTAATTTGTCTAAAAAATTTTTCTCATGCTTTTTTTAAGTAATGGAACTGATTGGAGGGTGGTAACTTGGTAATATTTTGGTAACATTTTGCAATTTTTTTTTCCTTCATCTATACCAGAGAACTACCCTAATGTTAATCCTAATATTTCTAGCTTATTTATTGCAGCTGAAAGGCTAATAAAGTTCCTTCAGTAAGTAACTGTTGACATTTTGCAATTAAAATTGCATCTTCCTTATTAAATTGGTTTAAAATGGCTTGAATAACTGGAAAGTTCTCACAATAATTTAATTTTTCAGTTTACTATGATTGCATCACTATAGGTTGAGGGGGCAAAGGAATACTAGGAGCTACAGTTTTTAATGTAATTCACTCTGAATGACGCTTTTAGAAAAATTTTCTTTGCATTTGAAATGAATTAATCAACTTCAGAAAATTGACCCCGGATTTCTTCTGATACTCGATGTAAACAATGTGCCAAACAAGTAAAATATATCATTTCAGAATCAAGGAACTTAAAGATTATTCAACCTTAACCACGTATGAAGCTGCGTCACTCAAAAAAAGTAATAACTCGTGATGTTTTATCCCTGTTGGCCACAAAATTAAAAGAGATCTATCAAATAATTTTGCGATTGTACTATGAACCTTTTTTTTCTAAAACATAGCTATTTGATAAAAATACTTTTCCGGGTGTATCTACTTTTAATGTTCCAACTATAACGTTTGTTACGTAACGCCCCCCCCCCCCCCAAATCGTTTATTTAAAAATCCAAATATTTTTATTTTATATATACTGCCAAATTTTTATAACTGTGTTTTCATAAATTTTACAAATGTAACTTTTTTTAATAGTAGATTTGTTTGGTATATTTATTGGCGAAAAATTTGTCGATTTAATTCATAGCAGATAGAAATGCATTAGTTTAGTCTTCAAAGAATAATAATTTTGGTACTGTTAATAAAATTTAATTTTTATGCCTGCAATTTGTCGTAAACCTTGTCTGTTCTTACTTTATGATGTATGCTGAGTAATTGTAAACTTTTTGTCACTTTACATAATTTACAAAATAAAATTTGATCATCCATAGAAAACACATCACTACCATAATATTCTCTCATGTATCCACGAATTCGATCCAAATATGGTATCTTTACTTTAGGCATTTTAATTTTAATATTTATTTCGTATGTTGTATGCGTACTTTCAGTTATCAGATATTTAATAATATAATATAAATATATCAATGAACATTAGGTTTTTATTAAGTTTAAACGAAGTATAAGTTTTGAAGTGTAAGATAATGGTTAGATGGCTGAAGGTGCTCAGTTGTTAACGGCTATGGTACATCTGATATTGCTGCTTTCTAAGCTTCCTTATAAATGGAATCTGTTCTTTGCTATTATAGCCCACGGCCTTGCATTTTATAAGTATCCTCGAAGTTGTTTTGATATTTTTTATTGTAGAACAATAAACTCCAGGATGCATTTCACACCTAACAGCCGACACGTGCTAGTGCTATCTCTTGTTGCAAACGGGTGACTTCAATGATGCAGTTTCACTTTATTCACTGACACATGTAAGGGGTATATTATTACAATGTACTCCGATATTTCGGAGCTCACGACACGTAAAATAAAATTTTGATGTAAATATGTAACGTGACCGTTTAGGTTAGGTTAGGTTTAGGTCACGTAACGTGACGGTGACCGATGACGGATAACAGAAACTGACGGTAAATCGAGTTTCTACTGTACTTATAGTGGATACAGAAGTAAAAAACCACCGATAGTAAAGTAGTTCTTGGTATTTTTCGTCATCCGTATTAATAAAAGTTATTTTTATTTTAATTCGAACGATGATTATCGAGTTGGAAAGTAGTAAAAACAATAAGCAAAACGTATTTGTCAATAAATAATAATAATAATAATAATATGCCCCGGGACTTGGGCATGGGGTACGAGGCACATTCATTAACTACAAGGTAGCGTTAATTGTTTACTAGGTAGCGCGAGTCTCACCTACTTTGTATGTTAAAATATGCTCTAAAACATAATATTACCTATACAAAGAGTTAGTTTTCGGATTATTATGATCGGGAAGTAGATCGGACATAATTAGTTGTCGCTTGTCTTTCGTATTGGTGTATAGCTAACGTAATAATGTTTTGGCACGTATAGTAGTTAAGTTATAATATTACCCGTACTAGACGTCATTGTATTGTTGTTTAATGACTGTTCCGCGATTAGATAAGAGAACAATACTGGGATGTACGTTTGCACACGTAAAATTGCATTTTAAATATAAGGGTTCAATCACACTATGCGTTTTATCGGTAACCAAATCCATACAAATGAAATTAAAAAACCCGGAAATCATTTTTAATTTTAAACTGATTTTATAGTTTAGCGAAATGTATCTAATGTTATAAGTAAAAACTAATAAAAAGGTCGTGTTAATTATAATTATTTGTTTTTATTTAAAACGTGTATCAACTAATTATGCTAATCGGTAATGATGTACATCTATAATATAAATGAAATATAATAATATATAAATGTATATTGCAAATATATTTCAAGTTTTTAATTATTTAAATTTAAAAATGATTATTAATTATTCATAAAATTTTCAATTTCGGTCACCGATAATCCGCGCAAGTGTGATAGGACAAACTGAATTGCACGTGTTGTGATTTACATTCCGAAACGCATCGGGACGGTTAGGCCGCAACGCGTTGCTGTTGCTTCCAGATGGTTTTTAATGAGTTCTGCAAATTGGTCTAGTTTGGCGCATATTTGAACCTATTTTATTTTTAATGTTGTGGTTTAATTACTGATCGACTCCTGTTAGTCGGCAACCGTCCAAAACGCATAGTATGATCCAGCACTAAGAGGTTAAGAGTTATAAAAATCATTTATTATTATCTAATGATTAGTTTTAATTTAATTTTTTTAATTAATTATTTTCTTAGATGGATAAAGTTACTCAATTATATGAAACAATGATGACAAGACATTCAACCATGATTGTAGGTCCCACCGGAGGTGGAAAAACTGTAGTTATTAATACGCTAGTTAATGCTCAGATATCACTTGGATTACCAACAAAACTGTATACATTAAATCCTAAAGTACCTTTTGAAAAATTGTATTTCCGATCGATGAATTCTAAAAGAAAACAAAATTACAGGCTTGTACAGTTGTTGAACTTTATGGTTTTTTTAATCTCGTCACTAGAGATTGGACTGATGGACTTCTTTCAAATATATTTCGTGAAATCAACAAACCTATACCAGAAGATAAACCAGAAAGAAGGTATATACTGTTTGACGGTGACGTAGATGCTTTGTGGATAGAAAATATGAACTCAGTTATGGATGATAATAGGCTTTTAACATTAGCAAATGGTGAACGTATACGTCTACTACCTCATTGCGCGTTATTATTTGAAGTTAATATAATATTTTAACACTATTTATTAGTACAATTTGACACAATAATTACCTTTAGGTAGGCGACTTAAAATATGCTTCACCTGCAACAGTCTCCAGAGCCGGTATGGTTTATGTAGATCCTAAAAACCTTGGCTACACTCCGTACTGGAGTAAATTCTTATTAAATAGAAGATTGATTGATAGAGAACATTTAAATATACTATTTGAAAAATATATACCAGTTATTTTGGATCGTATATTTGATGGAAACTACGGATTCGAAATGTTCAGTCCATTAAAATTAATTATATTTCAGACTAAATTAAATTTGGTATGAATTATTCAATTGTTTTATAGTTACAAGCTTTTAGGAATTAATAATGGTTATAATATAATAATAATAATATATTTGTGTTTAGGTTACCCAGATGTGTTACATTTTAGATGCAGTTTTAAATACTGACGCGGAACAAATCACTGAAATATCAACGAATTCTCAAAGTTCTCAAGACGATGCATCTAATAAAGTTGTTGAAGTAACTGATGAAATGGAAGCAATATTCATTTCCGCTATTTATTCTTCATTAGGAGCACCAATAGAAGAAAACTCTCGATTAATATTTGATGATTTCGTAAAAAAAATAACAGGATTCGTTAAACTTGATGATTCTCCGTCAAAACGAGCTTCTTTTAGTAAGTGATTTATTTCATTTCTCAAAAGGCAATACTAATAATATATGATAGCTTTTTAATTGCCTAAATCAATTGTTTCATATTGCTTTTAAGCATTAAAATATGTTTAGAAAATATGATTTATATATAATATATACTGCTTATATTAAATGATTAATTAGATTTTAGAAAAAATAGTACTTTAGAATAGTATTTTTATTTTGCATTCAATTTGAGCTTCAAATCATTCAAAGAAACAAAGCGAAAAAATTTCCTGCTGTTAAAAATGACAAAAAACTTAACTTTTTAGTATAATATCGTTAAAATATAGTTTAAAAGTATTGAAAAATAAGTATGTGATCTAGAGTTTTGTATTTTGCTTGATACAATTTTTTTTTCTATGGCTAATTCTAGGCCATTTGACCCTCGCCCTTTCCACTAAGCCTCTCCATGCCTCTATTCAATACTTTCTCCATCTTTGATTTCTAAGAGTTTCAGATCTTCTTTTGTCGATTTCTTCACCATGACTTAATCGTCTTCTTGGTATTTTTCAATCTGGCTTCTACATTGTGACGCTGTTTATCATACTATCCTTCGCTCTTCTTATGTGTCCTGCCCAGCTAAGTTTTCGACTTTTTAGAACACATACTAATAGTTTCATTAGACAATTTTCTTAGTTCTGCATTTTGATCTGTTTTGATTAATTTGTAACTTTTAAAATAACCAAAATTTCTTCTTGATAATGAGATTTGAGCTACATTTTTATGACAGTTAAATACATTTAATAAAATATTTTATTTTATTTTTTGATATTTATATCAAAATATTAAAACTTTTGAATTTTTTTAATAAATATGAGACATGTCCAGAAATTATGTGTACTCAGCTTTTGTAAACTTTAAAAATATATATTAAAAAAATTACACGGTTAGAATATTTGTATGCTGTTTTTTCTACATAGTTATCTCCCTTTTCAACGCTGATGTGAGACGGTAGATAATATTTTGATACCTGCCTTGTAAAATTCTGCCGCTACCTCATTGTCCACTTGTCGGCTGCCCCTCCACAACCTTGACGATTGAAAATTTTTTTTTGCTTATGTGTTTCTTGTTGGAAACGAACAAATGATAATCCGAAGGTGCCAGGTTGGAAAAATATGAAGGGTTAAGAACATCCCATCCATAAGTGTTCAAGAGTTGCTTCGTGAGATTGGTTATGTGGAGTCTGCCGTTGTTGCGCAGTAGGCAGACTCCTCTTGTTAACAGATCTCTCCTTTTATTTTGAATAACTTTTCTCAATTTTTTTAGGATCTCATAATACCTTGTTGGGTTAATGGTCTTTTTCTGATGTAGATATTCAATCAATATGATGCTTTTGTGGTTAGGTACACTATACATGTTTAAATATAATTTTTGTAAAAATATAAGTGTGTTTAAACAGAATTTATTCCTTGTCACGAAGAAACATGGTATGAATACTATTTGGATGTCGAGAAACAAATTTGGATACCGTGGAACACTCTTGTACCTGATTATGTGCACAATCCAAGTATTAAATTCAACGAAATACTAGTGCCAACTGTTGATTCCACACGAGTCACATGGTTACTAAATCTTATGACGGACGTAAAACGTCCAATGATTCTTATTGGAGAAACAGGAACATCAAAAACAGCAACAATGCAGAACTTTTTAAGAACTCTAGACACTAATCTATTTGTATTTGTTGCTCGACCAAAATTTTTCAAAGATCTATTTGTATTTTATTTTATTTGTTTATAGATGCAAGCAAATTTAAATTTTTCTTCTAGAACAACTTCTTTAGATGTACAAATGATTTTAGAAGCAAATGTTGCCAAGCGAAACAAAAATATATATGGACCACCAATTGGTAAAAAATTAGTTTGCTTTGTGGACGATATGAACATGCCTCAAGTCGACACATATGGTACTCAACAACCAATAGCACTATTGAAATTATTTTTGGAATCGGGAGGAATGTATGATCGTGGTAAAGAATTAACATGGAAGTCACTAATTGAAATTTGTGAGTCAATTTTTCATCCATGTTAGTTTATTCCTTGTAAACTTATTTTTGATATTTTTAAGATTTGTATGCAGCAATGGGTAAACCCGGTAGTGGTAGAAATGAAGTAGATCCAAGATTTATTTCAATGTTTTCAGTTTATTGTATGGCATTTCCTTCAGATGATACAATTAATCATATATTCAATTCAATACTTTCTGGACATACCATTAATTTTAACGAAGATGTTAAAAAAATTGTTCCAATTATCTTAGAAATGACTTTGAGACTATATAAGGTTAATTTGATTTGTACTAGTATAATAAAATTATAAGCTTTAAAATAATTTATCAATAATAAAATATCAGCAACATTTTTATTTTGTTTTATTTTTAGATTACTTTAGCAGAACTCCCACCTACTCCCAATAAGTTCCATTACATATTTAATCTTCGAGATTTAAGTAGAATAATTAATGGTATGCTTTTTACAAATCCGACGATATTTAATAATGTTTTGAGTTTTGTCAGAGTATGGAGAAATGAATTTACTCGTGTAATATGTGATAGATTTAACAGTGAACAGGTAGCTTAAGTATTTATTTATTTAGTATCAGTAAATATATTTTGTCTGTTCCAAGGATGAACAATTAATAACAATGCGAATAGAAGAGACCTTAGGAATTTATTTCCCAAACGAAAAGAATGAAGTTTTAATAAATCCATTAATTTTTGGCGATTTTAAGAATGCTTTGAATGAAGATGTACCGGATCTATATGAAGATTATCAAACGTATGAAGCTGTACTGAAAATGTTTGTTGAAGTAACATGAAGCCAGAAATAATTTTAAAAATATCGTCTAATCAAAAATATAATTTAGATTTTGGCAGAATACAACGAACAAAACCAAAAAATCGACATGGTATTATTTGACATGGCATTAGAACATTTAACTAGAATTCACAGAGTATTGAAAATGGATACAGGGCACATTATGCTTATTGGCGTAGGTGGTAGCGGAAAAGCATTGATGACTAAATTAGCAGCTTTCACTGCCGGTATAATGTTTGATAAAAATTTTTTTTTTTTGTTCAAGTAATAATTCATTATTTTTATTTATTTTGTTTAGGATGTGAAATATTTTCTATCATTATAAGCCGAGGCTACAATGAAACTGCATTTAAAGAAGATTTAAAAAAATTATTTATGATGCTAGGCGTTGAAAATAAACGTTTAGTGTTTTTCTTAACGCAGTCTCAAATTTCTGAAGAAAGTATGTATTCTTAAAACCATAATGAATTATTGCAATATATATTTATGCTGATTGTTAAATATATCTTAGTTTAATTAAACCAAACAATGAATTTTTAAAGGTTTTTTGGAAATAATAAATAATATATTAATGGTTGGAACAGTACAAGCATTGTACACAGAAGATGAAAAAAATGGAATATCAAATGAAGTCAGAAATATTGCTAGTGATGCTGGTTATGAAAATACAAAGTAATTTAATCTTAAGATAGGGAAAATAATAAAAATTTTAATATACATAAGTGAATAAAACATGAATAAACTAGGTAGCTATTTATTAACCTATTGATTGTAGAGATGGTGGTTGGACGTATTTTATAAAAACATGCATAAACAATCTTCGTGTAGTACTTTCTATGTCGCCTGGAGATGAACTTAGAGAAAGATGCCGAAATTTTCCAGGCTTAGTAAATAAAACATATATTAATTGGATATTCCCCTGGCCAGATCAGGCTTTGCTTGCTGTTGCACAATCATTCATAAACAAAGTAGCTAATATTTATTAATTAAATTATCTTTATAACTAAATGATTGATGCTTTTAAGGAACATTCAATACCCCAAGATTACAAACAAAGCATCACCAACCATATAGTTTATACACATAAAACAATGAGTATCTACACTAATGATTTTTTAATAAAATTAAAACGCAAAAATTATTTGACTCCCACACATTATCTAGACTATATAAATTTATATTTAAATTTGATTGATGAAAAATTTACTAATATTGCACGTCAAGTAATTATAAGTATTCAGTATTATAAACAATATAAACTACTAGTAGTAGATAATTTTAATGTGCAATTTTTAAAATAATATTTTAATGTATACCTAGTGTGAAAGATTATTGGTTGGTCTACGAAAAATTGATGAAGCTACAGAACAATTAATAATACTTAACGAACAGCTAGAAGTACAAAAAGTTGTTGTAGCCGAGAAAACATTAGCTTGTGAAATTATTCTACAGGAAATTTCAGAAGGTAATAAAGTAATTAATATTAAATATATTAACGAATACCTACACACTTTGACTAACAACATTGTGTCTTTACTGCAAATATCTATAGTTTTAAGATGTTATAGAATAAAAATATGTCATCTAAAGTCTAAACTATGTAAGCTTTTAAAATGTATCGAAATATTATGTTTGCCTACTATGGTGTCATTGGTTTATGGAAAGGAGGATAGCATATATTTCAATACTAAATTATGTTTCATATATTTTTTTCGTTTTGAAATAGCCTCTAAGACAGCAAATACAAAAAAAGAATTTGTTGTTGAAAAGACAATTGAAAGTAAAGAAGCTGGCAAAATAATAGCCATTGAGAAAAATGAAGCTGAAGAAATATTAAGCCAAGCGTTACCAGCACTAGTCTCTGCAAAGGAAGCGTTAAGCAATTTAAATAAAAACGATATTACAGAAATCAGATCATTCGCTACACCACCAGAACCTGTACAAGTAGTGACCGAATGCGTGGCCTTAATTCTTGGTTATAAAGAAGTTAACTGGAAAGTTTCCAAACAAATGATGTCTGACCCACGATTTTTAAACACGTTAAAAGGATTGAATGCAAACGAAATCTCTCCAAAAGTACAATCTCAAGTCAAAGCAAAACTTAAAGTATGACATACCAAAAATATATATATATATTGGATTTATATACTTATTACTATTATTGTAAACAGACATCTAAAAAAATTGCTATTATGCAAGATATCAGTAAAGCAGGATATGGATTATTGAGTTTTGTTGATGCTGTTTTAAAATACTGTGTTGTGTATAAAGAAGTTAAACCAAAACAAGATAAACTAAAAGAACTCGAAAAAGACCATGAGCAAGTTCGTAGTAATTTACATTTTTATAAAAGTTGTAATTTCATAAAGCCAGAACCAAAAAATGTTATCACAATCTATCAAATTGTGTAATAGAACAATAATTAGTAATGTAAAACAATATGTTATATATTCTTTTGCAATTAATATCAATCCTTATAATTAATTTAGTTGTTCTACGTCAAGTTTTGCAATTTGTGTTTGTTTTAAGCCAAACTTAAAGGATAAAAAATAGTAATTTAATTAACCATCAGTAAGTTAAGGACTAAAATGTTCTACTGACTGACAGAATATTTCCTTTTTTTTACATAGCTAGAAAATTTTTGTTTTAATTATATGTTTCCTGGGAAACAAAATTTGGTTGTATATTATAAAATAATATGATAATGACATTAAAACTAAATTGATGTGATTAATGATCATATTATTTTAAGATTTTTATTTTATTTTTCAAGTCAATTTCAGTTGAATTGGTAGTTTATTTTAACATACCTAAAGTTAGTAAATTAACACTTTCAACCCCGCCCGCGATTTCGGCAATTATACCGCGACTCCGCGTAGTTTATTAATACATGAATAACATTTTAATATTACTTTTTAACAACTTTATTATTAATTTTTTATGTATAAACTACTTTGACAGTATACACATATGTTATATTTTATATATTTAAACTCATAATATATGAATATAAATGTCCTATTATAAAATAACCATAAAATAAATTGAAAAATGTATTATAAAATAAATAAAAATCTGTTTATCATAATTATAACACAAAATAAATGATTTAAAATCTTTGTAAAATGTTTCAAAAATTGAATAAATACATAAATTATTAAAAATGTATAAAATAAAAAAAAAAACAAATTATTTTGCATAATATTTTTCGAAACAGGATCCTAAACATAAAGGTGGATTCTGTGGACAGAGAGAGAACAGTAGTATGATGTATCTTTGCGTTTACCAATTTCTTTACAATAACTACATCGTTTACGTTGAACTTTTGTCGTTTTTTCACTTTTTGTTAAGAGTTGTAAAGTATGTACAAATGGAATTGCAGTCAGTAAGTTAGTCGTAATTTCATATTGTTTTTCTCCAAGTTCACCAGTTGTATAATTTTTTTTTTTAATAATGAACGTATGATATTCAGCCGAAAGTTATAAAAAGATATTTTACGTTCATTTTTACAATATAAAAGATAAGAATTGAGAAGTAGCTGTTGTAAAATATGAATACCAACTTTCTTGTACCATCGAAGAGATTTTCATTCACACGGGTAGTAGGACATCATTTCAGTGCAACAACCAGACAAGTCACATTTTTTAAATTTTATAGGAGAGGCTTATAACAAGTTTTGTTACATTTAAAACAGAGATATTAAAAAAATTTCAAAAAAATTGTAAAGTTAAAGTGTTGGTCTATATCAATATATAATTTTTAAGTTTTAGCTTTGATTAGTTTTTTTTATAATATTTTCTTAAGTTGAAGTGGGCATAGACTTATCTGGTTGTTACACCAAACGGAGTCAAATTAAAATAATATACCCATACAGTTTAAGTGATTAACAGAAAAGTTTAAAATATTAAGGGCTCACTATAACTTTAAAAGTTGTAGATATGTATCACAATGGAACTTCAACCATAACTTAGGTACTGGGTAACAAGGCTGAATAAGATAACCATAAAAACATTTTTTTTTAAAAAATTTTTCTGTAAATTGCATACTTTTTGTTCATAGTATAATCGGCTCTAATTTATTATTCTTATGGGGGGGGAGGGGGGAGCAAAAATTAACTTTTTAAACTTAGGAGGGAACAAAT
The DNA here is from genome assembly GCF_002803265.2 of Melanaphis sacchari. NCBI lineage: Eukaryota > Metazoa > Arthropoda > Insecta > Hemiptera > Aphididae > Melanaphis > Melanaphis sacchari. The sequence goes on from NW_020270553.1 coordinate 74,642, forward strand.
TGAACAGTTTACCTTCTCAATATTTTTCTACTGACTGTTTGTGCACCTCTAAATGCCACTTATGCACAGAAAATAGAACACTATAAAAAAAAAATGAGTAAAATTTTCCTAAAAAACTGTTAATTAATATAAAATGCAATGTTATCAGTATTATAGTTATTCTAATAGTACAAAACTTCACTTAGGTACTTATATAATAAAACAAATCGAACAATAAAATAAAATATTTTCATTATTTTTAAACAAAATAATAAATTAATCACATTATAAGTTACTTTACTTATATAATAAAACAAATCAAACAATAAAATAAAACTATTTCAGCCTTTTTAAACAAAATAATAAATTAATCACATTATAATAGTTACTTTACTTATATATTTTTTTTTTTTTTTTTTTTTTAGGCTTTTTACGAGCCATTTAGACTCTTGGCCGCCAAAACTAATTCCTTCCATTGTTCTCTATTGTATGCCTGTTCCCAGTCTCCTCCAATTTCTTCTAATACTTCCTCGACGCTATCCTTCCATCTCTTCCGTGGCCTTCCCCTTGGTCTCTTTCCTCTTATCATATATGTCAGTGCTCCTTTCAATACACTTCCATCAGCTCGCCACACATGGCCTGCCCATTCTATCCTTGTCCCTTTGATAAATTGGACCACATCTTCTCTTTTGTAAAGCTGGTATAGTTGGGTGTTGGTTCTTATTTCCCATTTTTGTTCCGCATTGTTGAAAACGGGTCCGTAAATTTTTCTAAGAATTTTTCTCTCAAATAGACGTAGCTTTTCATCATCGCCCTTTGTCGTTGCCCATGTGGCACATGCATATGTCAATACAGGGCGAATGTAACTAATATATAGATGTTCTTTTGTTTTTCTTGACAACAACTTAGATTTAAAGAGTGTCGATAGTGCATAAAGGCATCGATTAGCAGCGTCCAATCTGATATTTATCTCTCCGTGCATGTTGTTTTGGTTATTTAGCGTAGACCCCAGGTACTTAAACTCTTGTACTTGTTCGAAGATGTTATTTCCCACTTGGAGGTTATTATGATCACCCCCTCCTCGTTTTAACATCATGTATTTAGTTTTTCCACTGTTAATTGTTAAGCCAATATATTTTCCTATCTTCATCAGTTCTTCAACAGTACTCTGGATACTCTCTTGCGAATTCCCAATAACCACTATATCGTCTGCATATGCTAGTAGGATATTTCCTTCATCAGGGTTTAATGTCTCAGTTCGTGGTATCTTTCTTATTACGCTCTCCAATGCCATATTGAAGAGTGCTGGTGACATCGCATCCCCTTGCTTCAGTCCACTATTTATTGTAAACGGAGACGATATTTCGTTGTTCACCTTGACTCGGCTGCTGATGTTTGTGTTACATAGTTTTATCATGTTGATTAATTTAGTTGGTAAGCCAAAGTTTTTAAGGATTTTCCATAATATTTCTCTATCTATGCTATCATAGGCTTGTTTGTAGTCTATAAAAACCATATGTAGATCTTTCGCGTATTCGTAGCTTCTTTCCATAACTTGTCTTAAGACAAATATGTGGTCAGTAGTTGATTTATTTTTTCTGAATCCACTTTGGTAATCACCTACTATCTCATCTGTGTATACTTGCAATCTTTTGTTTACTTATATATTAAAAGAAATAAAACAATAAAATAAAATAATTTCAGTGTTTTGAAACAAAATAATAAAATAATCACATTATAAGTTACTTTACTTATGTAATAAAAATTGTAATAAATTACAATTGTCAACCCTTTCATCATTTATTGGTAAATCTTCTTCAGAATCACTGCTAGATAAAGGTATTATACCTATTAAGTCATGTTCTTGCACATAATTATTGTGGTTTAATTCAAAGTCTGGATCTAAAATATCATCATCTACTTCAGAAAAATTAAATGAATCGTCCAATGCTGCATTTATTTCAAATTCATCCATGATGTCATACACTACAAAGACGCACGAACAATATTTCTCATATTATTTTTATATAAATAACAATATTCGAAACACATAGAAACGAACTCAGTTACGATTAAAAACGTGAAAGTGAAACGTCTAGTTACTAGTATATATTTCACATTTGCGATAACATTTTGTAAGACGTACACGTAAAGTTAAATTAAATCGGGAATAACAATAATATAACCGCCAATAAAATCAAGTCTGATATAAAATAAATAAACGTAATATTATTATAGTGAAAATACAGTGTGACTATATTTGGGGAAAAAACCAGATAAGTCCGGACTTATCTGGTTTTCATCCCAAACTAACCAAATAAGATAAGTCCATCATCATTATAACTCAATGAATAATAATCGGACATATATGTTTGTTGTACCAATAGATAGAGCAATTTCTTATCTATAATCTCTGATAGATAATTCGATTTTCAAAAAAATGTGACTTATCTGGTTGTTGCACTGAACCCTTCATTTGGTCTTGACGATCTACACCTGACATATAATTATTATATTTTATTATTAGCAACGGTTTTTTGTTCTTGTCTCCCCGTTTATTTTGTGTATCTACCATATCTGCAGTCCATTCTGTTGATATGCCCAGAACATCTCTTTTGTCCTTCCATTTGAATACACAGATCCCGTTATATGAATACTTCGATATATTTTCTCCTTTTTTAATTTTTTTTTTTAATAATGTCTCTTGGATTTTTTTTTCTGTTTGAACGTAATGTGCCGGTATAATAAGTATTTTTTGAAATTAGTATCTGAGCTAAATTTATGCTATTGTAATAATTATCCATGTAAAGTGAATGACCTTTGAACAATTTTCCTTGCATAAGGTTTATAACTACGTTTTCCGTGTGACTATTAGAATGCGGTTGTTGAAGCTGTGACAGTTTTTTTCCAGTATAAATCATAATTCTTAAATTTAGGCCGTTTGGCTCAGCTAAAATATATAATTTGATCCCAACTTTATGTCTTTTTCCCTGTAAATATTGTCGAAAAATTAATCTACCACGCCATAATATCATTGACTCATCTATAGATACATTTTTACCGGGATAATACACCTCATCCATTTTATTATTAAAATATTCCACAATTGATTTAATTTTAAAAAGTCTATTATTTGGGTTGACAGCGTCATGGCTAAAATTTAAAACACTAAGAATTAATAAAAAACGATTTCTACTCATATGTTTTTTGAAACATGGAATATTAAATAGATCATCTTGTTTTCAATAGTCCTCAAGTTTATTTAAACGCATTGTTCCAGTATGATAAAGTAGCCCAAGAAATACTTTCAGTTCAGTGGTAGTTAAATCTTTCCAATGAGTTATCTTAGATTCGTCCGACGAAAAACTAAGAACTTAATCAGCATACAAATTAGTCTCTTCTACAATAAAATTATAAAAATCATCAGATACTAGTAAATAAAAAAAGTCAATAGACTCATGTCCCTTCGGCTGTACTTTCAACCCTGTATTTTCTGTAAATGGAATTAAAGGGACCTGTATTGGGTTAGAACTCCAATGCTCAGTCGATATGTTTTGTATTTCGGGTGTGTCTGCCTCTATCAATAAATTATCTTCAGAATCGCTTTCCTCTGTATCAATTTCAAAATCACTATCTCCATCATCTACATCTGACTCTTGTAATAATGCCAATAATTGTTCGTCAGTCAACCTCTTACGCCTCGTTACTACCGGAGACCTCTCTCGTGATGGTCCTGGTTGACTATCCATATTTATTCTAAGATCCAACAATTTCTACATAATAATTCAATGAATAAATTTAGGTAAAATATTATATGATATATCATAATATCAAGTATACTATATAGTATGCAATAGGCATAAGTATTTTAGAAACAAAAAAGATAATTTACAATAGTATTCAAATAAAAATTATAAGTAATTATACGTAGTAAAAGTAAATAATAGCTAGTATATGAAAATTATATAACATAAAGCTGAAATAAAATAACTTACCGTCAAAATAATTATGAATTGTTCTAATTGTTTGATAATATAAAATATGCAGGCCTCCGTTATAATTTCGTAAATAACGCGAAATGAAACAAATTAACTAGTAGCAAAATAGCCATGTTGCATGATACAGTATTTTCCAAATATTACAATTGTTGTTATAATTAATAAATGATTAAATATCAGTAGAAACATTCATAATATATCTAATTTAAATTCTTTATACGTTCATATACATTGTTTTGGGAAGGTCGTCAAAAACAACGATTATTCGTATCTAAAAATAACGAAAACTCAAACCATTTATAGATTTAAATTAAGAATTTATTGTCTAAATCTTGTGTACATTTCAGAGTTTATTAAAATTAAATTAATTAAATTATGGAGGATAGAAAAGTACGTATGTTACTGACGCGTAAACGCCGCGTCACTGGCCCAATGAAATAAACTTTGTTGACGCGTATACGCGTCAGCGGCGTTGAAAGTGTTAAAAAAAAGTATAATGGTATAAGGTATGAAAGCGATGTGGAATGTTGATTCATAGCCGTTGAACTATGATACATTCAAAAATAATGTACGTCAATTTTTTTTTATTATGGTGTACTCTTTCTTTTGCTTTGAGACCAGAAGTCTTTGACAAACGGTATTATAGTTGTTTTTCGTATTTATGCAATAATTCAATTATAAACGGCGTACAATTTAGTGCAATAAGTAGGTTATTTCAGAATTACAATTTTTCTAGGATTCAAAATTATAGTGTCTACTGTATAATTAACTACAACATTCTTTGTTTGTAGAATTGAAAATTCTGGATTTTTAAATCAGAAATACTAATGTGATATATACTATTCGTTTCCCATTCTTTGGACAACCACTTAAATTTAAATTGTACAACCTAACTTATTCTTGATAAAATTCTAATGATATTCGTATAGTGTAACGAACAACTTTCCAAAAAAGTTCTGAAATCAAAAACCCAGCCTGTTACATTACAAAAACCTAATATTTTATAATTTTTAAAAACTCAAAAATATAAAAATGTTACATATTTTTATGATATAATCCCTGGAATTAAAGGCACATATTTTAACGCTATTTTTATGAAAAATAAATGGTTTTATTCAGATAATTTTAATAAATAACTAATTAGAGAATTTATTATGCTAATTTATCATCATTTAGTTCTTAATAACTCTTTATATAATACTTTGTTCAGTTATTTGTGAGCTAGCATATATTATAGATTATTGATCGCTAAACCTATGGTTCTGCATTCATGATTTACATTCAATTAACTTTCATATACCATGATTTTTGATTTATCATTTAGGTATCTAAACTGATCGATCACCTCAAAAAGGAACTAGCTGACATAATGCTCACGCTAGATAAACTGAATGAAAAATATAAAAATGCAATGGCTGAACGTGCAATTATTCAAGAAGAAAAAGATCTTATGGAACGTAGATTAATTGCAGCTGATAAATTAATTAAAGGTTTAAGTTCAGAGAATACTAGATGGAAGAAAGATTTAGTTGATTTGGAAGAGTATAAGAAAAAAATATTTGGAAATTGTTTGATGAGTTCGTCATTCTTAGCTTATACGGCACCGTTTTCATATGAATTTCGTGTTGATATGTTATTCAATAATTGGTTTCCAAGTATAATAGAAAGTAAAATACCGATAACTAATCCATTTAAAGTTGAAATAGAACTTTCAGACGAAGTTACGATTTCAACGTAATTATTTGAAAAAAATAATCTCATTTTATTTTTTGATAAAATAATATTACTTTATAGTTGGAATTCGGAAGGACTGCCATCAGATGATTTATCAATTCAGAATGGTATTCTTACTATGAGGGCGAGTAGATTTCCGTTGTGTGTAGATCCACAGCAACAAGTAATCTAAATCTAATCGATACTTTAAAAAATATTGATAATTTAAGTTTGGATTAAAAAATTACAGGCGTTAAATTGGATAAAACAAAAAGAAGAACCAAATAGTCTAAAAACATTGTCATTTAGCGATTCTGATTATTTGAAACATGTAGAAAATGCTATTATTTATGGAACACCCGTACTTTTTCAAGATGTGGAGTATATAGATTCAATAATTGAAAATGTTTTAGAAAAAAATATAAAGAGTTAATAAGAATTATATTTTTTTTAATGGTATCGAGAATATATTAATCATTTTTTTAGATATTTCTGGTCGAAAGTTTGTATTATTGGGTAACAAAGAAGTAGATTACGATGAAAAATTTCGTATTTATCTTACTACGAAAATAGCCAATCCATTTTTTTCTCCATGGATTTATACAAAAGCAACTGTTATAAATTGCTTAATTACACAAAAAGTTACATTGATATATATTTTAATTTAATAAGTTGTGTTTAAAACAATTATTTTATTTAGGGACTCGAAGATCAACTATTGGGTAATGTAGTTAAAAATGAAAGACCCGATTTAGAACAACAAAGTGACGAATTGGTTATGGAGATCAGCTCAAACAAAAGTCTATTAAAAAATCTTGAGGATTCTCTGCTTCGTGAACTGGCTACATCATCAGGAAATATATTAGACAACATAGATCTGATTGAAACATTAGAAGAAACTAAATCAAAAGCAAGTGAAGTTACTGAAAAATTGTCGTTAGCAACTACTACTGCAATGGAAATCGATGTACTTCGAAACCAATTTCGTTCAGCTGCTACTAGAGGAGCTATATTGTTCTTCGTGCTGTCGGATATGAGTACAATTAATGCAATGTATCAGAATTCGCTTTCTAGTTACCAAAACGTGTTTAAAACATCTCTAAAAAAAGCGTTGCCTCACAAGAAATTAAAAAAAAGACTTATGAATATTATTAACACTTTTACTGAAAACCTGTATAGATACGGATGTACAGGTTATTTTTTTACATTAAGCATTATAATAATCGGTACATTAGTTTAATTTTTTGATTTAGGTATTTTTGAAAGGCATAAACTTTTATTTTCATTTCAAATCGCAGTGAAACTTCAAATAAGCACGAATCACGTATCCAAATCTCAACTTGACTTTTTTATTAAAGGAAATGTTACACTAGATAAAAATCCAGAATATATAAATCCTATCAGTTGGTTGTCACCGCAAAACTGGAAAGATATTGTTAAATTAACTAAAGATTTTCCAGAAATATTCCCTAATCTGAGTGAAAATATAATTAATAATATTACTGATTGGAAAATCTGGTATGATCTAGATATGCCAGAATCTACAGATCCACCTTATCCATTTTCTGAATTACACGAACCCTTTTCTAAACTCATGTTATTACGATGTTTTCGAGTTGATCGCACTTATCAAGCTATCAGCAATTATATAGTCCTAGTAATGGATGAGATGTACATAACCACGCCAACTATTGATTTTGATGTGATTTATGCCCATACTGAACCTCAAAATCCCGGACTGTTTATTTTAAGTCCTGGGTCCGATCCGACTCCCGACCTGGTGAAACTCGCTGGTCGATGTGGAGTTTCATCAAATGAATTTGAATTTTTATCACTTGGACAAGGACAGGAAAAAGTAGACACTTAAAACTTTATTATTAATCAGAAGCTTATACCAAAATTGCATTTTTCAGATTGCACTTAAGTTTTTGAGTTTAGCAATGAATGATGGTCACTGGTTGATGTTCCAAAATTGTCATTTATTGATAAACTTCCTATATGATCTTGAAAAGATATTGGATAGAACAAACAAAATTCATCCAGATTTTAGACTATGGCTAGCTACTGAAGCAACTCCTTTTTTCCCAGTATCAGTATTACAAAGATCTTTAAAAGGTAAATTGTTTTTACCAATTTAGTTCAATATATTGAATTGACATTATGTTTTAGTGGTCACTGAGCCGCCCAACGGACTGAAATTAAATATTAGAAACACTTTTACTAAATTGAAACAAGACACTTTGAACGAATGTGCTCACCCAGCATATAAATCATTAATATATGTTCTCGCATTTTTCCACGCAGTTGTTCAAGTAAAAAAAAAAATTAAGTTATACAAATGTCTATATTAATCAATTTGATTATTACAGGAGAGAAGGAAATACGACAAAATTGGTTGGAATATTGCTTATGATTTTAGCGAATCAGACTTTTCAGTTTGCGTACAGATTCTGGTTAATTATTTAAACAAAACTTTGGATGATGGTATAGATGCTCCATTGCCTTGGGATACATTGAGATATTTAATTGGAAATGTAATGTATGGTGGGCGCGTGATTGATAGTTATGATCAGAGAATCGTAAATACGTTTATGCAAGAATATTTTGGGCAATTTATACTTGATAAGTTTCAAAAATTTTATTTCCATTACAATAAAAATGTTCAATATGAAATACCAATGGCTGAAATTAAGGACGATTATTTAAGTTTGTTTTCATTTAACATAGTGTCATACCGCCTATATATTATATTATATATCTTCTAGAGTCAATTGATGAACTACCTATAATTTGTGGACCAGAGGTACTGGGTCTGCATTTTAATGCTGAGATGGGATATTTTACAAAAGCTTCAAAAAATATTTGGGATAATCTACTTAAATTACAACCACAGACGGGTTAGTCGACGAATTCATTTGTTTCGTACAATTATTAAAATTAATATTATGTACTAATTAATAATAATGTACATACATATGTATTTATGTTAAGAGTCATCTGATTCTGGAGAGAGCCGTGAAGAATTAATAGATGCTGTAGCTGATGATATATTGCAAAAATTACCCGATCTATTCGACATCAGAAATGTCAGAAAAACGTACGAAAAAAACTTTACGCCCAGTACTGTTGTCTTGCTCCAAGAATTAGAGAGATTCAATATATTGATAAAAAAAATTAGGGTCACTTTATCGATGTTGCGAAAAGTTTGTTTAACTATATGAATACAATTTTGCGTAAATAAAAAAAAATTAGGAATTTGTTTGAATTATATCATGCAGGCTCTATTGGGTGAAATTGGAATGGATTCTATTTTAGAAAGCGTTTCTTTGTCTTTATACAACGGTCAAATACCAACTGCTTGGTTGAAGCTGGCCCCACAAACGTGTAAAAACCTTGGTGGATGGATAGAACATTTCGTTTTAAGAACTGAACAGTATACAAAGTGGGTACGATATTATTTTACTATTCAATAATAATAATATAAAGTAGTTAATACTCAATATTAATCATCATAATAGAGCTCAATTAGAGAACCTCTGGTTATATGGCTAGCTGGTCTTCACGTTCCCGAATCATATTTGACAGCAATCGTACAGATTGCGTGCAGAGCGAATGGATGGTCATTGGATCATTCTACTTTGTATACAGCGGTTACTGAATATACAAATAAAGACGATGTCCAAATATCCCCAAATACGGTAAAATATATACGATACTCACATAAATAAGGCATAACGCACTATTGAAATGACCATAAACGTATGTTAACGCATTTCATCGTACTGTATCAACCCTCGTACTGTTTATTTTTACAAATACAATATGATAAACTTGACTAAATCGGTTAATACAAATTAGTTTGACGATAAATTTTAATTTCAGGGTTGTTATATAAGTGGAATATTTATTGAAGGAGCGCATTGGGATATGAACGCACAGTGTTTAGCTATCTCAAAAACAAACGTATTGATCGAAAACCTACCAATCATCCTCATTGTCCCCATCGAAGCTACTAAGCTGAAATTACTAGTAACATACATAATAACATTTACATAAAAACCACTTGTTGTTTAAAAAAAAAAAAACGCTGTTGGTTGTTGTGTCGAATACATTACAACAAGGACCAGTTGGGTTAAGACACAGAGCATAATAGAATAGAAGGGATCAATCAGTTAATTGATTTGCTCACACTTTACTGAACGCCTTACATGACATCGAATACTTTAAGTATAATACGTATAACGTTTTGTTCTACATGGTTATGTAAAAATCGTGCACGTATTATCAAAAATATTACTGGAAAAAATTGATTTCAAGGCCAACGGAAATATTTTTCATCCAAGAAAGAAATTCAGATAGCTGTTTATTCTATTATTTTCTGTGGCTAGGGTGCTAGCTTATTGTTTTTAAATGATATATATCATAAGTGGCCAACTTGCGGCTCGCGTCTTATTTACAAAATTAAAATTTACTTAATATTATTATTAATTTTAATTTTTTAGGTATGAGCTCATAAAAAATGATCAAACTATATAAAATGTGTCTACAAACATTTTAGCTCTTGGTATTATTGCATTTATCAATGTATTCCGTAAACCTATTCATGTTGTTGGTCACCCCTGATATACCTATATCATTTGGTCACTATTATAGTATTGTGTGACACCATTATTTTTCTTTCTATTTTCAGAACACTATTCGTACTCCGGTGTACACTACATCACTGCGGCGAAATGCAATGGGCATTGGTTTAGTATTTGAAGCAGACTTGAAAACATATATTCATAACAGTTTTTGGATTTTACAAGGCGTTTGCTTATTATTGAATGACGATTGATAAAAGTTATCAAAATATATTATTGTACACAACAAAATATGTTATAATTTCGTTATGTTATCAGAAATAAAACAATATAAGCAATATATATCACGCTTTTCCGTGTTCGTAGTTTTAATAAGTATATAAAATACATACATTAGAGCAGTTTCCCATTCTTTGAGTCGCGAAATATTTTTTAGAGTTCGCCAGTCGCAATTTATAATTAAAATATACATTAAAATAATTTTAACAGAAAATTTATGAATGCCAAACTTATGTTTTATTTGATACCTCTACGTATAAGTATAATAACAATGTGAAGTTTTGCTATAAAAATAGTATCGTAGATTTTGCAATGTATATATCAATATATATTTACTAACGTTTGTATTATATTTTTATCTTATCGGTATAATATGTGCTAATGACTGTATCGGTAAATTTTCCACATAATTGAGCAATAAGCAGTATATGGAGACTACGAAAGTAGGTACGAATGAATATGGTCTCTGCACCATTAACGTTTTAAGTATCTAGAAGGGCTGCTGAGGATTGTGAGGGAGGAAATGTTTTTAATTAAAGGATTTAAGTGGTAGGAAAGATGGTTGTCGAATCTTTTGTAAAAGTGTTTGGCTTTTTAATGTATAGTATTTAATTTGAAGTCTGTATGGAGAATATGATAAGATATGTATGGGGAGCATTAATTAATTTTTGCACTTCCCCATAGCTGTTGCCGTACGTCCAAATTGGTTTCAGTTATGTTTTGAAGATGAGGAGTTTGATATTAGGGAGGATGTGTTTAATAGAGATAATCTCTAATAAGAGGTTTTAGGATACGAAAACGGTTGTTCAGTGATAGTCTTTTTTTCTAATATGGTAGACCCACGTTTATCTTTTATTTAGTGTAAGACCAAGGTATTTAATTATAGAAGAGAATGGAATTGGAGTACCATATAGAGTTACCTCAGGGGAGGAAGCTGGTCTAGTGTAAAGATAGTGTGGATAGACTTGTTATGATTTAATTTAAATCTCCATTTGTTGTACCAATTCTCTATAAGGTCTAGGTGAGTTTGAAAGTTTGCAGATGCTTTGAGTGGATTATCGTTCATAGAGATTATTACTTTGTTATCGGCGTAGTCTTCTACTGATATATTATTTAGTGTGATTGATAGATCTGTAGCGAATATAATATTATAGGGAATTGGTGATAAATTGCAGCCCTAAGAGATCTCAGCTCTTATACTTGCCAATATTTGACGTCACAGACCCCTATTGTATTTGGAAGTGAAGGAATAATTGTTTTTAGCTTATGCAGGAGATCATCGTGCCAGACTCCAGACTCTATCAAAAGCTTATGATATGTCTAAGAAAGCGGCTGTACAAAATAATTTTTTTTCCAGGGAGAAGATATTGCATCTACTATCCTATACAGTTGATAGGTCGTTGAATGTGAAGAAAGAAAACTAAATTGGTAATCCGACAGAATTTTCTTGTCAGAAATTTTCGGTAGGATACGACCGTTTCGATCGAACGTCTGGGATTTGTCGAAATAATTCGTGGATTTGAGAATCCGTGTCATTATGGATTGATCGGATTTTTCGATTTTCGTTAGGGAACCCCAGACTTGGCCGGCAGACCGCTACAAACGGTCTGTTACGGGAAAACTTTCGGATCGACCTTTGGTTTTCGTCCGATCCACGTCCCGTCTTCGGGCTTGGTCTTCCGTCCGGACACGCTATCCGATCCACTAGTTTTCCGCGTAAAATCTGGGAATTACCCCTGAACGGACCGTCGCGGGAGGTCAGACCCGCGAGGATGCGAAGGTTAGCTGTGGTTTCGCTAGATAATAAAAAAATGACAGCTCATGGGTCGGTCTCCGGTGAATCACTCGGGATCCGACGACGTCGTCGAGCTTGACCCCGCGCCGCGATAAAGGCCTGGTATCAGCCAACCGCCGGTTCCCGGGCCAACTCCTAATTTTCTTGAAAGTTTTCCATATCGGTCTTTATTAATAAAAATTGTAGTTGTTAATTTCCACACCACCTCAGAAGTATAGCGTTTGGCTCGTTTTTTTTTTATAGTGGTATCCGCAGTAGGCCTAATCCACATATCGACTAAGCAGTTCAAGACTCCAAAAACTCAAAATAAACCTTTTTTTCAGGAGAGCGATCAAAGCAATTTTATAAATACGCGTGCCCCGGTCACCCACCAACCGACCTGTTTACGTTTAGCAAGTTAATAGAAGTAGACAGGTTCGCCGAGCAAGACTATTGAATGCTAGTGTGCAGTGGGTGTGTAACTGTGTGTATATTTGTATGTGTGTGTGGATCGGTGGCGGTGACCGTGAGTTTATACGTTATTTAATTGATAATTGTTAACAAAAAAGTTATTTGATTTTTTTTTGAGTTGTTTCAGTTTTGAACTGGATAGTCGATACACTCACATGTCTATCACGGGACCTTCTTAACAGCAGCCATGATCTTGGTCAGTAAACGTTTCCTGTATTTGATGTTTCTTAAGAAGAAGTGGGGCTTCCTCTTTTTAGCAACATCAATTACAGCATATTTACTGATGTTGGCCCGATCGTACCCGGCAATCTTCGTCTCCTCCACCAGCACTTCCACTTACTGGTCCAAGACGGCGGAATCGTATCTATCCTGGAGCTTCGTCACGTAATCCATATCGATGACCGCCGATGGATAGTTGGTCATGATATCTGTGTCTGCTATCCTCTTCTTCGCCGTTTCGTAGTCTAGAACTATTTTTTTTTCTAGCTTATTTTTGTCTACTTTTATAACCCATCCCCATTTTTTGTTTAGCTCTCATCGCATTTGTTACCAAGTAGGCAACAATTTTCTCTTTTCGAGGAGTGGTCTTTAGCTTTAAATCTTTCCTAAGAACGATTTTCTAACACTTTATCAGCTTTATGTCTTTCATCTAAATTTTTACTTTTCGCGTACACTAAGTCGTGATTGCAACAGGTGTTATCTAACGGGTTTACGCCTTTCTTACCACGATCTATTCGCTTTTTTAATTTCGTACCAGGACCACAAAACTGATAACCAGGAATGTAAGCTTCAAACGGAAGACTATTTATAAGAGAGTTTATAAAACCTTTACCAGTCTTATCCGATTTCCACTTATGAGTTGAACGCGTCATCAATAACTGATAATAAATTATAAATTCTAGAGTATTTATAAGAAAATGAATTTGATTGAACAGAAAGATAAATTAGATATTTTAAATGTGGACACTCAAGTAATAAAAAAACTATCAAGGTACGGTCCGTTATTACCCGACACTATACGTGCTATTATAGTTGGTCTTAGTGGTTCAGGTAAAACAAATATAATGTAAAACCTAATCACACATGAAAACGGATAAGATTTGAGAATATTTATTTATACTCTAAAACTTCTAATCAGGAAAATATATTTTATTAAAAAAAATAATAGATGATATAAAAGGTGCTAACTTTTTTATATTCACAGACGCTGATAAAGTTATAAAACTAAATCTAACTAAAAAAAATTCTATCATTATATTCGATGATGTATCATGTGGCCGCAATCAATTAAAAGAGATTTTTTCAGTATGGGTAGACATTCAGGTTAGTTCTGCGTTCGGAAAAGCTGTAAATTTAAACTCAATTAACTGTATAAAAGTGATATGTAATATTGCTCAAGGATCATTCAGTAATCCTCCAAATTTAGACCTCCAAAGTCATTCGATTTACGAGTTTTTCCCTAGTGGAAAAACTGGAACAAAAGTGAGTCAATCACCACCAAACCTTATATATTATAAATTGAACAAAACAAATATTGATTCAATAACTATTCAATTAGTTGATCAAGATTTTAATCAAATAGATAATTTTTGTGAGACATTAACAATTATACTACATATTAAACGTTATGGATCAAAATTTAATATAAGCCTTTTACTTCAGGTTAGACTAAAGTATTACCGTCAACATCAAGTAAAGTTAAAAAATTGACAGTGAAAAATAAAACATTTTAAAGGCATTAGGTTATAAATTGAAACAGAATGCCTTTTATTTTTTTTTTCCTGTTAAATCGACGGCGCCGTGGGGACTGCTTGCGTATTACTTCCACGACGCTGCCATCGTTTATTGAAGAAAATTCAAATACAATTTTAATTGGGGGAAGAATGGGGACAATCCCCCCGGCTTACCCCCTTGAAGGTATAGTTTACAATTTCGGTGCGTTATAATACAATTCATACAATACTTTACAATGCAATTGATACAATTACAGGTTGCATTCGGAAACTAAACAAACAATACATGTAAATATTAATAAACACTTAGTAGTAAAAACACAGGTATTGATAAAAACAAGGTTTTACATATAATAATAAACGTAATATTTCATTCAAGAATGCGGGCACTCTGCCGAGCCCTTTCCTCTTCCTCTTCAATTTACATTATCCTTTCAACTATCCAATAGAGGAGCCTGAGAGTCTCCAGCGCCTCCTCTATAGCTTCTTGCCTCGCGACGTATTCTTGGGGGATATCTTCCTCTGCCGGACCTAGGAGGATGCGTGACATGGAATCTATGGTTATGCTGTTACCAGTCCGTTCCGTCAGTTCCGATCTGTAAGGCTCCCAGTAAGGGCAAACCAAAAAGGTTTGTTCCGCGTTGTCCTCGGCGCTTCCACGCTGGACGCAGAGGGGGCTGGTGGCCCTTCCCATTCAGTTGAGGTGATACTGGAAGCAGCCGTGACCCGAGAGCGCCTGCGTCATATGAAAAGTCAGTGGTATCTTAGGAAGAGTCCCGGACGACCATCTCCTGACGTCGGGGATCAGCCTCCTGGTCCACTGACCCTTTGACGAGTATAACCATCGCTGACATTGCTCCATCGTGATGGCCCTTTCCAGCTCCTTACATCTACCTTTGGAAAGTGGAGGGACTCCTGGTGTTGGCTGAGCGTTGTAACGACTTTTCAGTTTGGATCTTTCTTCGGCTAACAGGTCCGCCGGGGGCATGCGAGTCAGCAACAGCGCGGCCTCGTCCGAGATCGTTCTGTAGGCTCTTATGATCTTAAGGGCTATTGCCCTCTGAGGCCTAATCAGGAGTGCTCATGTTCTGGCAGTTGATGCTACTGTGGCTGCCCAGACGGGGGCTGGCGTATAACAACTGTCTTTCAACCACTGTTGCCAATAAGCGTCTCTTCCACTGCCCAGGGCCCTTTATGTTCGGCATAATCCTGCCAAGAGCCGTCGCCGATGTCATGGTCTTTTTTGCGGCAAATTGAATGTGATCTCTGAAGGTGAGCCTAGTGTCCAGTCTTACGCCCAAGTACCGGATCTCCCCGTGTTGCTCTATCCGGTAACCTATTCTCAACTTGGGAATGGTGCGAGGTCGTTTGTTTGTCAACATGACCGCCTCACTCTTGTGGTGGGCCAGCTCCAACCCATGTCTCACCATCCAGCCGTCAATATCCTCCAGTGCCCGGTTGGTCCGTTCTTCCAGCTGCGGCATCGTTTTGGCACTGCATACGACTGCCAGATCATCAGCAAAGCCGATCAGATGAACAACAGGTGGGACCTCCATGCCGAGTAGGCCGTCGTAGGCGACATTCCAGAGTGTAGGACCTAGTACTGAGCCCTGAAGGACTCCGCATATGGACTGGTCTCTGGACCATATCCTCGCCTACTAAAAGACTCTTCTCGGTGAGCCAGGACCTATTCCGGCGTCCACTTGCGTCTTAAGGCTTCATCTTTGATTTGCCATCTTAGGGAGTTAAAAGCATTTTTCACGTCCAAGGTAACCAATACATAGAATTCCCTATCCCGACCAAGGACCTAACCTAACCTTTTTTTTTTTTATAAATCAACAACCTGGAGGGAACCGCTTTCGCATTATTTCCTCCTGGCCGTCATCGTTTATTAAATAAAACAATACACTAATAAATTAATCACGTACAGGGACAATCCCCCTGTAGTAACCTCACACAGATAATATTTTACAAAATGGAGAGCTCTATCCCTCCTACATTGGCCGAGTTGGCCTACAAAGAAAAAAATGACTTAACTAGTTACTTTTCATCTTCCTGAGGTTGGTGTTCATACGTCACCTTGCTGCATTCTCCTCTCCTCTTCTTTTCTTAACCTCATAATTCTGGTGAAGAGCATGCTGATTCTCTCCCAAGAGGACTTAGACTGGAGCATGATACCGATCACGTTGTCCGCAGATAGTTGGTTCACTTCCAGGTACACGCACGCCTCGTTCCGCCAGCGATTCCAAGCATCACACTCAAACACCGCGTATTTCGGGCTATCCGGGACTGTCCCGCATTGTGCGCATGCATCAGTATCCAGGTGGCAGTACTTCTTCAGGTAACTTCCAAAACAACCATGACCCGTCAGCACTTGGCTAACGCGGAACGTTACCTCGCCGTGTTTGCGTATGTGCCAAGCTGTGACATCCCCAATGAGGCGGTGGGTCCACCTACATTTTGAGGACGAGTCCCATTTCTGCTGCCACTTGGACAGGAGGCATTCTCTGGCCTCTCCTTTGTCCACACCTTCATAGATTTTCCTCCGTTCTTAAGCCAACAAGTTGAGCGGCGACATGCTTGAGACAACTGTCACTGCTTCGTACGAAATAGTCCGATAACAGCAGGTGACCCTCAGTATAATTCATCTATATGCATCCATTTTCTTCATCGCACCGATGGTTATGGTTGGCGACCATATGGGAGCTGCATAAAGTAGTCTAGACGTGACTACCGTTGCCAGTACACGTCTGGTTCTCTGCTTGGCTCCTCTCAGGTTTGACAGGATCCTTGAGAGGTGTTTTCCCGCCTCTAATGCCCATTTTGCAGCTAGCTTGGCGTGCTGCTCGAAGTGCAGCCTGGATTCGAAGTACACTCCGAGGTACTTCACGCAGCGACTTGACGGGTAGCTGTGTGGTGGCAGTTCAACTGTCATAGTGTTCCGCACGTTCCTTTTGGTGAAGACTATGTACTTGGTTTTCTGCAGGGCTAACTCTAAACTGTTCTCGGTTATCCAGTCCACGACGTCTTTGAGCGCTGCCCCCAATCTCTCCTCCAGTAGGAATGGCACCTGTGCCGTACATACTACAGCGATGTCGTCAGCGAACACTATTATCTCCGTGTCCTCTGGTAGACTTAGCTTCATCAGGTCGTCGTACATCAGGTTCCATAGATAGGCCGTCGTAGGCGACATTCCAGAGCGTAGGACCTAATACTGAGCGCTGAGGGACTCCGCATATGGACTGGTCTCTGGACCATATCCTCGCCCACTAAAAGACTCTTCTAGGTGAGCCAGGACCTATTCCGGCGTCCGCTTGCGTCTTAAGGCTTCATCTATGATTGGCCACCTCAGGGAGTTAAAAGCATTTTTCACGTCCAAGGTAACCAATACATAGAGTTCCCTATTCCGACCAAGGACCTAACCTAACCTAACGGCAGCAGCCCGTCTTGCCACCGACAGGACGCTTTCCACCGCGGTCTCGGTGCTGATGCCCTTTCTGAATCCGAACTGGTTTTGTGCTCTCAGCCTACAGCCCCGAGTATCGGGGTACTCTTCGAGGCGCTGGAGTAGCATCCTCTCCAGTAGTTTGCCCGGCGTATTTAGCAGGTAAATGGGTCTGAAACTTGAAGGAGCTTCCACCGGCTTGTCACCACCCTTGTGCAGCAGCACTAGTTAAGCAGCTTTCCATTGTTGGGGGAAGTACAGGGCCCTGAGATAGTTGTTGTACACTTGCAGGACCGCTTGTTGACGCATCTTCGCCAATTGCCTCAGGGCTTCGTTTGGCACGCCCGAAGAACCTCTGCTTTAGCTGACGATAGTCTGGCGCAGGCCTTCTTGAGTTCGGATGTCTCAAAAGGTGGGATGACCATTTCATAGTTGAGCTCGTCCGTGTCCGGGCCAAAGGTGTCGAGCAGGCTGGCCGTGAAGGCGGGAGGAGCTACGTCCCAGTCCGTTAGCGGAGTGGCCGGAAAAAAATGATCAGCGATTGTCGCCTCCCTGCCGAAAGAAGCCGTTCATAAGTTGTTACCACCGAGTTTCTTCATTACGATCCGGTAAGGTCTACCCCATGGATCGAACTCTGCCATTTCACAAAGGTCGTACAAAAATTTGTCCTTGGCTTTACTGATAGCCAAGCGCAGCTCCTTCCTGGCTGTAAGGAAGCCGATCCTCAGTTCGCCGGAGCCCTGGAAAACAGAATGCCTGAAAGCGATGTTTTAGATATAAGTTCGAGGTTTGAAACAGATTCTAAAATTACAAAAATTGAATATCATTCATATACACCTTATACGACTTCGTTTAATAATAATGATAAAATACGAATATCAATCCAGCAAACAGATGTTTATCCGTATCTGCATGAGAGTTTTATTTTTTTAGAAGGTAAAATATCAGAAGCTAGTGAAGTTAAAACTTGCTAATAACGGTTTTTCATATCTCTCTGAACAAATATGTCTTGAAGCTAATGGAATAGAAGTAGATAGTATTCGAGTACTAGGTATTACCAGTTCGTTGAAAGGTTATCTATCATGTACGACAGATAAATATTACCGTTATGAAAATGCAGGTTGGGTTTTTAAAAATAATACAAACCCCGCAAATGCAAATGGTGAATTTGATGATGAAGAAAGATTGAAATTATTAAAACTTATAGAAAAAGGTTTGTTTATCCCGTTCATGTCTTTTGAAACTTTCGAATACCCTGAACTTGGAACCATTAAAAAAGTTGTATGGCACTTGAAAACTGCTTCAAAATTAGAAAAACCTCCATTTATTATAATCGGATTGCAGAAGGGACGTAAAAATGTATTAACAAAAGATTTTAGTGTATTTGATCATTGTAATTTAAAAAACTTTAAAGTTTTTTTAAACTCGATAGATTATCCATATGATAATTTAAATTTAGATTTTGCAAAAAATGATATTATTCAAGAAATGTTAGATCTAAAATTAATGCAAAATGAAGAAAAGTATGCTCAACTGCAGATGCAATGTTCTGTATTAAAAGAATTGGAAAATGTTGAGCTTTTAAAAACAATACATGTCATAGCAATGACTACAACTGGTGCTGCAAAACACAGAATGATGCTGGAAAGATTAGAATCTCCGACAGGTATGAAATAAAATTTAAGTTATACTTTTACCAACATATTAATCGGTTATCTTTAATTTTTAGTTGTTGTTGAAGAAGTTGCTGAAGTTTTAGAGGCACACATCATATCCTCTTTAACAAGTCACTGTCAACATCTAATATTGATAGGTATTTATTATTTACCTTTTGAGAAAATCAACACTAAAAATTGTGATAACAGTTAACATTATTAAACGACAGTCGCAACAATTTACTACCCCCCGCCCAAAAACTTTCACGGTATGATTTGCCACTAATGTACCTGTCTTGTAAAAATATTCTACGTCATATATTCTATAAGTACAAATAGAACATTGATATACGCACTATGAATCCACTGGTAAAAGGCTTCAGTAACATAGTATAATTTATTAAAATCTTTGAATATCTACACAATGTTTG
The DNA here is from genome assembly GCF_002803265.2 of Melanaphis sacchari. NCBI lineage: Eukaryota > Metazoa > Arthropoda > Insecta > Hemiptera > Aphididae > Melanaphis > Melanaphis sacchari. The sequence goes on from NW_020270553.1 coordinate 94,703, forward strand.
TCCAAATAATCACTAATGTGTTAGTCTATTAGATTAAATAGGACTTATACGTCTCTATTATATAAAGCCAGTAATCAGCTCCTCATCGCTAACCAATTCAAAAGTTATCCCTAAAAACATATACATAGGATTAGACTGAAAAAATCTAATATCGAAAAATGATGTCCACCCTAAGGCACTTGCTTAATGACAATCTTTAAATATACAAAACTTACCTTAACTAACCATAATATTTGTAAAGACAAATTTCTATATTTGTTTATGTAAGAATATAATGCATTGTTTAACTCCAAACGGCGCATTCTTATATTTTACGACCTTACATCATTCATATGTACTTGATTGATGTGTATCAATAAAGATGTTTCGTATATACATTTCACATCACAAAAAGGACAGTTAATAATTATCCTATCAACAACTGCTTCTTTTATGACAAAGTTACATGATGCAGTTTGTAACCGAAATGAGGACACTTCTTTTAATTTAAGGTTCATAAATGATTATTTTTATTTATTACAACAAGCGTCTAGAGACCAATTAACTCTTTTATTTAAAAAAATAATATTCTTAAAACCATTTCATCAATTCGATTGCTTATCAAGAATGAGCATGGGAATCCAAAGTGAATGTAATAATTCAACTAATTTCACATTATTTGAATTAATTGATTAAAAAAAAAAAGTGAACATGTCAATTGACTATAGTGAAGACATCAGAACACATGATGTGTCAAAAATTGATACAGCTGTAGATGCAACATCGTTTTTGGTTGGCATCATACAGACCTATTTGGGTAAAAATAAACAACAAAAATTAGAATCACCTGGAGATGTTATTAATAATATTGTTATTTATAATAATAATTATTAACAAAACAACACACAAGGGGACAAGACACATAAGCAAACAGCAATATATTTCAATATAATATTTCATATTGTTATTAATAATAATCAATTATTTAGCAATCGTTCAAATGTGAACGACACAATAATTATTTGAATACAAAACCAAATATAATGCATTTTAATTATATTGAAATATATTGCATATTGATTATGGTTTTGAACTCTAATTATTAGGTACCATACAGGCTCGTAATAAGCGTCGCAAGACGCGTGCCCTTTATTTTTTTTCTTATAATAAATTATCATGTATATTAATAACTAACCTGATCAGGCACATAGTATATTGATCAAATACTGTAAAGTCAGTTATTAGTTTTTACTTATTAAAATTAAAATTTGAAGTACCTATAATGAAAATTTTGTTTTTGCACGTTTTTGCACATTTTAACATTTTAATTGCACATTTTTTAGATTTTAACTGCACAAAAATCCGGTCTTTATTGATGACACTGCTACACAGCAATGACTTGACATAACAAGTATATAATAAAAATACATAGATTGGCTGGACAAAACCATTATAAATAAAAATATATGAAAACTATGAATTTATAAAAGTAACGGACTGTCGTACGCGGTCTACTATCAGCTTGATAACAGAAACACAATCGCAAGCTGACAATGAGACAACGTACACAGTCCTGCCAAAACCTTGCGCACTGCACTTTGGCGCGAACAATATGAATAAACATTTTGTCGTATGACAAACACATAACATATGTTATTTAATTGGTTTTTATTGTACAGTCGAACTTGGTTAACTCGAAGTTGAAAGGACCGGAGTAAAAGTTCGAGTTATCCAAGAATTCGAGTTATCCAAAAAAAAAAAAATTTAAAACAGTACTGTATATTAATTCCTGTGTTTATTATAAATAAAATATGTAATATGCAATAAAAATTAGTATATATGTATATGTAATTTTAAAAAGGTAGGTAATGTATGTATATATAAACAAAAATGAGGTTAAAAATTTATTTAAAAAAAGTATTTATTTTTGTTTGAATTTTGATGTCGATTGCAGCGTTTGTAGTGAATCGTTCTATTTTATTCAAAGCTTTGAAAAGTTCATCACTGACCTCTCCTTTGTTTTCGATAAATCGCCTTAATTCATTAATATGCATCCGTGCTTGTATACTCGTGAGAATGGGGGGTTCAATACATTCTTGTTCCTCTTCTTCATCCGATGATTGAGTACATCTTACAGTTAATTGTATAATGTCTGAATCTGATAAATGTCCGCATACTTCCAAGTCGTCATCCATGTTGATGTAATCATCAAAATTAATATTTACATCTTGCCTCACATCGTCCCATACATTTATTATAATCGTTTGTTGAATTTCTTCATCACCGACATTTTCTGAATTTCCGCTTAAAAAACCAGCTTTACGGAAACAGTTTGCAATGGTTTCTGATGTTACTTGTTCCCAGGCATTTTTAGACATTCGATTTGCTTGTAAAATATCAATTTTACCACCATCCTGTAGCAAGTTCAGTACTAGTGGAGTACGGTAATGGTGCTTGAAATTTTTAATAATTCCTTGATCCATTGGCTGAACCACAGATGTCATATTGGGAGGAAAAAACAAAACTTCGAGATTACCCATATATCATACCATATATCCTGTTTTATTAATTTGAAACAAGTCTTTTAATAAACAGTAAAAAAACAAATAAAATAATGATTTTTCAAAACTTACCAAGACAACTTGTGACGACGACTTTGTAGCTTGTAATATTGATCAATAAGTAAAGAAAAAGTGTCAAATACGCAGAGAAAATAAATAAATAACAAATGATAATTTTTATACCTAGTAAGCATATGTAGCAGATATGCAACACATTTAATTGACTAGGTTTTCCCTTGATACTCATTGTAATTGTTTAAAAATAACTGTTTTAAATGTTAAGAAGATTACAATGAATCTAAAAATATTATTTTCAACTTGTTTATAATGATATTTCAAACAACATAAATGTGATAAAAACATGTCTATCAACAGTTTTCTGATATTACGATATGCGCTATTAAACAGCTAAGTTACGTATTGCTTTGTAGGTAATAGGCATTCTGACTATCTCCGATCCGAAGCACCGATTTAGCCCTCTTACTTCCAATCATATTAACCACCACGTGAATGCAATGACCTATGACCTGGCTCCTCGATCTGGGTTGTCCTGAATCCCTGAACCACACTGCCATATTCTGGTCCTGCAATCTTGATCTGTCGACCTGTTCGTTCTCCAATCACACATTATTTATTAAAACCTTCATCACCGCATATGTTGCTATCTGCTACAATAACTAAACGTATATAATAAGAAAATCAGTATTGCATATACTCGTCGATTCATATTTCATTAAGCATACCTATGGTTATATTATACTGTACTGTTGTTACCTTATAGCCTCATAACCATTATTAATCAG